>NC_137607.1:19580233-19585233 GCF_963280865.1 Gymnoscopelus braueri | reverse complement strand
TATTGATGTCACCTCCTTATGACTCCATAATAAATCAAACCTACCCATTGGCTTTTTGGAAGAGGACGCAAGTCCCAGGAAGTGCCACAGAAGTTCCTCAGGAAGTTTTAAAGCATCTTCTGTGTATACAGTAATGTTTCTGTGTATACAGTACTGTTGCGTTGACCAGTTATTGATGGATATGTGTTGATACTTCCACACAACAGACATGGCTATGGACAAGCCTTGCTTCTATTTCAGTTTCTCAGTTTGACATCAGTATACATTTTCAAGACCATTAATAAAGGCACACACAAACATCTCGTTCTGTGTCTCTCTCCGTTCCTGAGATAAGACTGATGTAACATTGACTGTGACCATGATTGTGCCATTTATATAGGGCAGCCTGGAGATCATTTCTACCAAGTTCCATGAAAATCTGCCACTCTCTTCAGGAGTTATTTTCTTCTCAACAGACATGCACACAGGAGTATTATTTTGTGTTATTGTGCTTGTCATAATTAGAAACAATTGCTGGCTGTAGGCTATTAAACGCTGACTCAAGTAACAGTCTCGCTCACTAAGAGTCAAATAAAGTCAAAGGACGGAGATAGGTATTAGGCCTACTATATAAACTAATGCGAGAACTGCAGCATATTTGACACAAACCCAGTTTGACTCCAGTAAACAACACTATCATTTACGTTGAAATAGTGTATACGTTTTGTAAGTGACTATAGCAGAGCCCCACAATTTTTAACATTCACAATTATAAAGAATATAAATAATGAATGAAAATAAACTTTTAAGTGCATACTTTTAGTGGCATGTCTATTACATCATGTGTACATACCAGCTTAATATCAATCAGGCAATGGATGTGGAGCCATTTCAAAATGTGTGACATTTTCAAAGAGAACTCTGGAACTAATCTGAAGAATCAAGAGGGATTTATTTGTCACTTACTCAATACAGGTACAAGCAGTGAAAAGTTGAGACCTGTTACTACAGAAACACAAGCAAACAAAATATGTCAGTAACAAGTAAGAATACTGATGTAATGAAGTAGAAATAAAATCCGAGAGTGTGGCGTTGTAGGGGAGGTGTCCCCGCACGCGTGCTTATGTCAGAAGTGTCGGCAGTGTCCGCCGGCGCCGGTCCAGTGTCCACTGTTGTCTGAAAACGGCACTTTTCTGACCTCTGACCTCACTGGACGGTCCGCCACACTTTTTTTTACACCTCTCGGGCTTATCCGAGAGTGTGGCGTTGTAGGGGAGGTGTCCCCGCACGCGTGCGTATGTCAGAAGTGTCGGCAGTGTCCGCCGGCGCCGGTCCAGTGTCCACTGTTGTCTGAAAAAGGCACTTTTCTGACCTCTGACCTCACTGGACGGTCCGCCACACTTTTTTTTACACCTCTCGGGCTTATCCGAGAGTGTGGCGTTGTAGGGGAGGTGTCCCCGCACGCGTGCGTATGTCAGAAGTGTCGGCAGTGTCCGCCGGCGCCTGTCCAGTGTCCACTGTTGTCTGAAAACGGCACTTTTCTGACCTCTGACCTCACTGGACGGTCCGCCACACTTTTTTTTTACACCTCTCGGGCTTATCCGAGAGTGTGGCGTTGTAGGGGAGGTGTCCCCGCACGCGTGCGTATGTCAGAAGTGTCGGCAGTGTCCGCCGGCGCCTGTCCAGTGTCCACTGTTGTCTGAAAACGGCACTTTTCTGACCTCTGACCTCACTGGACGGTCCGCCACACTTTTTTGTACACCTCTCGGGCTTATCCGAGAGTGTGGCGTTGTAGGGGAGGTGTCCCCGCACGCGTGCGTATGTCAGAAGTGTCGGCAGTGTCCGCCGGCGCCGGTCCAGTGTCCACTGTTGTCTGAAAAAGGCACTTTTCTGACCTCTGACCTCACTGGACGGTCCGCCACACTTTTTTTTACACCTATCGGGCTTATCCGAGAGTGTGGCGTTGTAGGGGAGGTGTCCCCACACGCCTGCGTATGTCAGAAGTGTCGGCAGTGTCCGCCGGCGCCTGTCCAGTGTCAACTGTTGTCTGAAAACGGCACTTTTCTGACCTTTTCTGACCATTTATCCATTAAGATAAATTATTAATGTTTTAAAAACCGTTTTTGTTACACAGAAACATAATATGTGTTGTATAGAAACATCATATGTCGTTTAAATGCTTAATTTATAGTTTTAATGTGCAAATTAACCGTTTTTCAATGGCTCCTTTTTTTTCTCTATAGGGTACTCTTATTCTGAAGAGATCGTCCACCGGAAGTCTTATTGTTGCTCCGTTATCATTGCTGACGGAACACTGCTGTTATCGTTGCCCACGGAACATAGCTAAAAATAATTCCCTCAGGCACACGGTAAGAATATAAACCCTCAATCCATCCATCAAAACGTTGTAAGGTTTAATTTTCATATCTGTAGCGCTAATGTGTTTGTTATCGTTCAAAATATTTACTTGGTACTGGTAGGGAATGTTAACAGCAACGTGGCAAGCTAAGCTATTGCTGCTAGCTTAGCTAAGCTAGTCCCCGCAGCTAGCGCTGCTAGCCTGGTCATATTATAAGTAAAACCTTGATTCTGTCCTTCACAAAACGGTGTTGCTTCCCAACATGTCGCGAGGTGTGCATCGATATAACAAGTTGAACTGGGTGGGTCTAAGTAACCGTATCATCCATATTGTTCAATAAAAAGCATTTTAATCTGATCGGCTGCCATTTTCTCAGAGTTATAATGTATCAGAGACTGCAATACACCTCCCAAACGATAGGGTCGTGTAATTGAAAGCATATGAAGGACATTGAGAAAATGGCCACCGGTCGGATTAAAAGGCTTTTTATCGAACAATACGGAAGAAACGGGTACTTAGACACAGGCGTTTTAATTTGTTACATCCGTGCCCGTGGGGTCAGCACTTTATATTTGAAATTTGAACGTTTATGTAGATGTACGGGTTGTAATGGAGACATTTCCAAAACCAGGAACAAGTAGCGCCATGACGCTTGTGACAGACGAGCGTCATGTGAACCATGGCTAGTAATAGTGGTGCATATTAACACCATTATATTAGTCAAACTGTGACTCTGTTCATCGTGTGTGTGTGCGTGTGCGCGTGCGTGCAGTCTCAGCAACTTATTTATGCACCAGAGGGTGAAAATAAGGCACATTTGGTCCACATTATACTCGTGGTAGAACCGCATTGTTTAGCCAAAGTGTTGCATCAATCCAGCCTCAGAATAAAATACTTCCTAAAAAATAGACGGATTTCAAAATAAAACTGGAATTTAGCAATGATTTATTAAAATGTTGGTCCTTCCTCCTTTTATATGCCATATCTTGATATTTCAGTAAACCCTATTTGTAGTGCTGTTTGCTTTGTGTGCTGTGTATTAATGTATTTGTTTGTTGAGTCAAAAATTGAAAAAAATGTTACTTTTGAGGAAGACCATAACATAATATTAACTAGTATCAATGTGGCCTAAATTGTTACTAGCTGTTTTAATTTAAAGTGAATAAAATATCAACTTCTGCAAATCATGGTGTCTTCACTCAGCTCCCCAACCCAGTTTTAAAGCTCTGTAAAACAAACCTCATTTTTAAAGTTAAAGCCTTAAATGGTTGTTGGTGCAATTCCAACTCCAACTGGTGTAGTCAGTCAGTAGTGTGTTTTTGTATTTAGTAACTTCTATTTTGTCCATTTGGTTACATAAGAAGTGGGCAAACAGGTCTTTCAGATTGACAAATTGGTTGATGGACTATTGAGTCAGTCCTGTAATAATTCGAATAAATTAGCAAATTACAAAAAAACAACAATTCACACTGTCTGATTTCCATTCACTCTCAAGCTGACTGATTTGAATGTGTGGAACCCAGTGAATCAAACGATAGGAGTGGCAGTGGCACACTGCATATTAGCATTAAAATGCCCCAGTAAGCTGATCATGTATTTCACTGCATACGTACATCAACATTACACCTTAGTTAAACAAAGAACAAGCTAAAAAGTGTCATCTTTTATTTTCCAGTATTATTTAAATGTTGCCATTTTTTAATTGTTCATATCAGGTCAGTGGGTGTTATTCTCCTTTATGTAAGTTCCTTTTTGTCGACAAACAAATCTACTTGGCCGTATCACCAGACGACTAATGGTACAATAGAAACACTAAGAAAATGAATCAAACAAATCAACAATTGGATTATAACACAAAACGTGGTATAATCGTGAAGTAATTGTTTTGGAGGCAAGGACGATGGATTAAAAGTCAGAGCTTGATTGATTGATTGATGTACTTTATTTAGTAAGACATGAGAATGGCAGTACATGGAAGTAAAAATTCACAATACAAGGTCTACTAAACTGGGAGTTTCATTAAGCACTAAGCTTGTTTAAGATGAGATCCCCATGCACACAAATCATGATGACATATAAGAGACAGACAGATATACACACTACTATACAGAATGTCATACAATCAGTTTACAGGTTACTGGTATGCTCAGTTTCAAACCTTGGTGTATTGCATGGACTCAGAACCTTAACCAGCCACATTAGTACCATTAAAGTCAGATTAAAAGATTTATGCTAAACAGGGATCTAAAAAGCGTTTTATTATCTTATAAAACCATGTATTAATCTTCAGTAGGCTGACTACTGTAATGGTGTAATTACAGATCTCCCTACAAATCTATGAGATGGCCTGGACTGCTGGCATAGCGGTCCAGTTCGAGTCCTTTGCTGCATGTCACTCCCAAGCCCCCAGAGTTGCTGAGAAACATTGAAGCTGCCACCCCAGTGGCCAAAGCGGGAACTGCAGGCGGGGAGAAATACATGCACGCGCAAAACATACTGAGAGATATTTATATTTATACATATAAATATGTAAACATATTATACATACATATGCATTTACATATAAATATGCATCTCGAGTGTATTTAATAAATATCTCGCGTTCAATCCTTGACACACGGGCTGCCGTAGAACGCAAAAAGGACACTAGTGCGCATGCTCA
>NC_137607.1:19435233-19575233 GCF_963280865.1 Gymnoscopelus braueri | reverse complement strand
GAAACAATTGCTGGCTGTAGGCTATTAAACGCTGACTCAAGTAACAGTCTCGCTCACTAAGAGTCAAATAAAGTCAAAGGACGGAGATAGGTATTAGGCCTACTATATAAACTAATGCGAGAACTGCAGCATATTTGACACAAACCCAGTTTGACTCCAGTAAACAACACTATCATTTACGTTGAAATAGTGTATACGTTTTGTAAGTGACTATAGCAGAGCCCCACAATTTTTAACATTCACAATTATAAAGAATATAAATAATGAATGAAAATAAACTTTTAAGTGCATACTTTTAGTGGCATGTCTATTACATCATGTGTACATACCAGCTTAATATCAATCAGGCAATGGATGTGGAGCCATTTCAAAATGTGTGACATTTTCAAAGAGAACTCTGGAACTAATCTGAAGAATCAAGAGGGATTTATTTGTCACTTACTCAATACAGGTACAAGCAGTGAAAAGTTGAGACCTGTTACTACAGAAACACAAGCAAACAAAATATGTCAGTAACAAGTAAGAATACTGATGTAATGAAGTAGAAATAAAATCCGAGAGTGTGGCGTTGTAGGGGAGGTGTCCCCGCACGCGTGCTTATGTCAGAAGTGTCGGCAGTGTCCGCCGGCGCCGGTCCAGTGTCCACTGTTGTCTGAAAACGGCACTTTTCTGACCTCTGACCTCACTGGACGGTCCGCCACACTTTTTTTTACACCTCTCGGGCTTATCCGAGAGTGTGGCGTTGTAGGGGAGGTGTCCCCGCACGCGTGCGTATGTCAGAAGTGTCGGCAGTGTCCGCCGGCGCCGGTCCAGTGTCCACTGTTGTCTGAAAAAGGCACTTTTCTGACCTCTGACCTCACTGGACGGTCCGCCACACTTTTTTTTACACCTCTCGGGCTTATCCGAGAGTGTGGCGTTGTAGGGGAGGTGTCCCCGCACGCGTGCGTATGTCAGAAGTGTCGGCAGTGTCCGCCGGCGCCTGTCCAGTGTCCACTGTTGTCTGAAAACGGCACTTTTCTGACCTCTGACCTCACTGGACGGTCCGCCACACTTTTTTTTTACACCTCTCGGGCTTATCCGAGAGTGTGGCGTTGTAGGGGAGGTGTCCCCGCACGCGTGCGTATGTCAGAAGTGTCGGCAGTGTCCGCCGGCGCCTGTCCAGTGTCCACTGTTGTCTGAAAACGGCACTTTTCTGACCTCTGACCTCACTGGACGGTCCGCCACACTTTTTTGTACACCTCTCGGGCTTATCCGAGAGTGTGGCGTTGTAGGGGAGGTGTCCCCGCACGCGTGCGTATGTCAGAAGTGTCGGCAGTGTCCGCCGGCGCCGGTCCAGTGTCCACTGTTGTCTGAAAAAGGCACTTTTCTGACCTCTGACCTCACTGGACGGTCCGCCACACTTTTTTTTACACCTATCGGGCTTATCCGAGAGTGTGGCGTTGTAGGGGAGGTGTCCCCACACGCCTGCGTATGTCAGAAGTGTCGGCAGTGTCCGCCGGCGCCTGTCCAGTGTCAACTGTTGTCTGAAAACGGCACTTTTCTGACCTTTTCTGACCATTTATCCATTAAGATAAATTATTAATGTTTTAAAAACCGTTTTTGTTACACAGAAACATAATATGTGTTGTATAGAAACATCATATGTCGTTTAAATGCTTAATTTATAGTTTTAATGTGCAAATTAACCGTTTTTCAATGGCTCCTTTTTTTTCTCTATAGGGTACTCTTATTCTGAAGAGATCGTCCACCGGAAGTCTTATTGTTGCTCCGTTATCATTGCTGACGGAACACTGCTGTTATCGTTGCCCACGGAACATAGCTAAAAATAATTCCCTCAGGCACACGGTAAGAATATAAACCCTCAATCCATCCATCAAAACGTTGTAAGGTTTAATTTTCATATCTGTAGCGCTAATGTGTTTGTTATCGTTCAAAATATTTACTTGGTACTGGTAGGGAATGTTAACAGCAACGTGGCAAGCTAAGCTATTGCTGCTAGCTTAGCTAAGCTAGTCCCCGCAGCTAGCGCTGCTAGCCTGGTCATATTATAAGTAAAACCTTGATTCTGTCCTTCACAAAACGGTGTTGCTTCCCAACATGTCGCGAGGTGTGCATCGATATAACAAGTTGAACTGGGTGGGTCTAAGTAACCGTATCATCCATATTGTTCAATAAAAAGCATTTTAATCTGATCGGCTGCCATTTTCTCAGAGTTATAATGTATCAGAGACTGCAATACACCTCCCAAACGATAGGGTCGTGTAATTGAAAGCATATGAAGGACATTGAGAAAATGGCCACCGGTCGGATTAAAAGGCTTTTTATCGAACAATACGGAAGAAACGGGTACTTAGACACAGGCGTTTTAATTTGTTACATCCGTGCCCGTGGGGTCAGCACTTTATATTTGAAATTTGAACGTTTATGTAGATGTACGGGTTGTAATGGAGACATTTCCAAAACCAGGAACAAGTAGCGCCATGACGCTTGTGACAGACGAGCGTCATGTGAACCATGGCTAGTAATAGTGGTGCATATTAACACCATTATATTAGTCAAACTGTGACTCTGTTCATCGTGTGTGTGTGCGTGTGCGCGTGCGTGCAGTCTCAGCAACTTATTTATGCACCAGAGGGTGAAAATAAGGCACATTTGGTCCACATTATACTCGTGGTAGAACCGCATTGTTTAGCCAAAGTGTTGCATCAATCCAGCCTCAGAATAAAATACTTCCTAAAAAATAGACGGATTTCAAAATAAAACTGGAATTTAGCAATGATTTATTAAAATGTTGGTCCTTCCTCCTTTTATATGCCATATCTTGATATTTCAGTAAACCCTATTTGTAGTGCTGTTTGCTTTGTGTGCTGTGTATTAATGTATTTGTTTGTTGAGTCAAAAATTGAAAAAAATGTTACTTTTGAGGAAGACCATAACATAATATTAACTAGTATCAATGTGGCCTAAATTGTTACTAGCTGTTTTAATTTAAAGTGAATAAAATATCAACTTCTGCAAATCATGGTGTCTTCACTCAGCTCCCCAACCCAGTTTTAAAGCTCTGTAAAACAAACCTCATTTTTAAAGTTAAAGCCTTAAATGGTTGTTGGTGCAATTCCAACTCCAACTGGTGTAGTCAGTCAGTAGTGTGTTTTTGTATTTAGTAACTTCTATTTTGTCCATTTGGTTACATAAGAAGTGGGCAAACAGGTCTTTCAGATTGACAAATTGGTTGATGGACTATTGAGTCAGTCCTGTAATAATTCGAATAAATTAGCAAATTACAAAAAAACAACAATTCACACTGTCTGATTTCCATTCACTCTCAAGCTGACTGATTTGAATGTGTGGAACCCAGTGAATCAAACGATAGGAGTGGCAGTGGCACACTGCATATTAGCATTAAAATGCCCCAGTAAGCTGATCATGTATTTCACTGCATACGTACATCAACATTACACCTTAGTTAAACAAAGAACAAGCTAAAAAGTGTCATCTTTTATTTTCCAGTATTATTTAAATGTTGCCATTTTTTAATTGTTCATATCAGGTCAGTGGGTGTTATTCTCCTTTATGTAAGTTCCTTTTTGTCGACAAACAAATCTACTTGGCCGTATCACCAGACGACTAATGGTACAATAGAAACACTAAGAAAATGAATCAAACAAATCAACAATTGGATTATAACACAAAACGTGGTATAATCGTGAAGTAATTGTTTTGGAGGCAAGGACGATGGATTAAAAGTCAGAGCTTGATTGATTGATTGATGTACTTTATTTAGTAAGACATGAGAATGGCAGTACATGGAAGTAAAAATTCACAATACAAGGTCTACTAAACTGGGAGTTTCATTAAGCACTAAGCTTGTTTAAGATGAGATCCCCATGCACACAAATCATGATGACATATAAGAGACAGACAGATATACACACTACTATACAGAATGTCATACAATCAGTTTACAGGTTACTGGTATGCTCAGTTTCAAACCTTGGTGTATTGCATGGACTCAGAACCTTAACCAGCCACATTAGTACCATTAAAGTCAGATTAAAAGATTTATGCTAAACAGGGATCTAAAAAGCGTTTTATTATCTTATAAAACCATGTATTAATCTTCAGTAGGCTGACTACTGTAATGGTGTAATTACAGATCTCCCTACAAATCTATGAGATGGCCTGGACTGCTGGCATAGCGGTCCAGTTCGAGTCCTTTGCTGCATGTCACTCCCAAGCCCCCAGAGTTGCTGAGAAACATTGAAGCTGCCACCCCAGTGGCCAAAGCGGGAACTGCAGGCGGGGAGAAATACATGCACGCGCAAAACATACTGAGAGATATTTATATTTATACATATAAATATGTAAACATATTATACATACATATGCATTTACATATAAATATGCATCTCGAGTGTATTTAATAAATATCTCGCGTTCAATCCTTGACACACGGGCTGCCGTAGAACGCAAAAAGGACACTAGTGCGCATGCTCATAACTCTATGGGGAGTCAAAATCGAACCAATAATTCTACTTCCGGCAGGTTTCCGGGTGCTTCAAAACGCCACTGAGCACATTAATTGAAATGATAGCTGGGGGCGGGGCAATCCGCCCTCTAGTTATATTATACCTCTATGGTCACTCCCCATCTCTCTCTCTCCCCATTTCCTGTCAGCCTACTACTGTCAATAAAGGTAGGGTAAAAATCCCCGAAACAAATCTTTAAAAATCTATCAGATAACTGCAGCTGATTCAGAACGCTGCTACTCAAGTCTTTAGTAATCCAAAGAAAATTGAGCATATCAGTTCTTAAATCTTAACACTGGCTCCCTGTATGTCAAAAAGTCAATTTTAAAATTCTACTGGTCTATAAAGCATGGTCTAGGCGGGCATCTGATCTTGTTTGATATCATGAACCATCCAGACCTCTATGGTCATCTGGGAAAGGTTTGCATTATGACCCTAGAATAAAAACGTAGCAAGGGGAATCAGCAGTCAGTTTAATGTGCCACATATCTGTTACAGACTCCCTGAAACCCCCCCCCCTTTCCCCCTTTTATATTTGCAGTGATGGGAGCAGTAATTGGCCAGTTTAGTTCTATTGTTGGTGTGCCCCACCCCCTCACTCTGATTGGGCCATCAGCGCCCTCTGTTAGTATTTAACAAGAGTTTGTTCTGCTTGGTTGGTGCCACTTCAATCTTTGCTAGTTGTTAAGAGCTGAACTTCTCTTTCCTGCACTAGCTGAAGCAGTCAGATATTTTGTTTTGGTTCTACTTGTGTGCTTAATTTTACTAGATGTTCTGGCTCTAAGTCAGTTAACCGACATCTGTCTCGTTTTTTTTTGTGTACTTTGAAGAAAAGTTTGGAGTTATGGCTTTACTACAAACAATGAAGTCCTTGATAAACCAGAGACTATCTGCAGCTGCTGAAGAGATATTTGGGATCGTTGGAGGAATTCTGAAAGAGTACGAGGATGAAGCTTTCCACATCAAGCAAGAAACTGACCGCCAACGCAGACTACTGGATATGGTTTTAAAACCAATCATCAAATTACACAGAGCAGGTTGGTAAAACCACAACACTGTCAAAAATCTGTTTTGAATTGTTAGACCTTTTTTTAAACGGTTGTTTTAAAAAACTAGAAGAAAATGAAAGAAAAATCAGCATGCTGTTTGAGTCGTAATTTTGTGAGGTTGAATTGGCAATAGTTAATATCATTATTGTTGTAGTGGCCTACTTTTTAGACTGACCTTAAAGATTAGAGGGGGAGTAAGGATGCTGAATATACTGATTCAATTTTTATTATGCTGAATAAGTACTGATTATGTATTATGATAGACTGATTAGATAATGAGTCTGTTGGTTCAAACACTTGAACTCCAGCATCCCTATTCTGAAGGAACATTAGCTAAAAATGGCCGATCTACAAGTTCACAATGAGTTGCATTGTGAGCCTGTAACCCTCGTCAGTTTCACTAAAACTGGAGTGTTTAAGTTGTTGAAATGGTTGATCAAATGCAATTTGGGAAAGAAGGACATGTTTATGGATAAGACATTAAGCTGTTTTGATGTAATAAACAGTTAAACAGTTTGTCATTTCACACTGGAATCAAACAATCTACAGAACTGATTAAACACGGCAACGCTGCAATTTTCTCTTGACCATTACAAAGACACGTGGAACCACTGCATGATAAAGTGTAGTTAACACTCAAACATTTAATTGTTTTTCCATTATTGTATTGCATCTTTTACCTAGACGTCCTGCTCCTCCCTGTGTGGAACCACTGCATGATAAAGTGTAGTTAACACTCAAACATTTAATTGTTTTTCCATAATTGTATCGTATGTTTTACCTAGACGTCCTGCTCCTCCCCATGTGTAAAGAGGAGATTTCTCCTGAGCAGCAGAAGACGAGCCCCAGTCTGGTCCAGGAGGAACCTGAGTCTCCACAGATTAAAGAGGAACAGCAGGAGAGGAAACCCAGTCTGGTCCAGGAGGAACCAGAGTCTCCACAGATTAAAGAGGAACAGCAGGAGAGGAGCCTCAGTCTGGTGCAGGAGGAACCAGAGTCTCCACAGATTAAAGAGGAACAGCAGGAGAGGAGCCTCAGTCTGGTGCAGGAGGAACCAGAGGCTCCACAGATTAAAGAGGAACAGGAGAAGCTACTTCAAGGACAAAAGGAGGCTGATGGGTCAAAAGAGACATTACTAGCAATGAAAAGTGCAGATGATGATGACAACCTGGAGACAGAGCCTGTAGCCAGCACCTCAACTGAGCACATGAAAACACAAGTGTATGTAGAGGACTGTGGAACATTAAAACCAACCGGTGATGACCAGCACCTCTCTCCACACTGTTCTGAATCTGACACTGAAGACATTGATGACTGGGAGACCAGGGAAGATCATTCAGATTTAAACACACGCAAGACACAAACTGTGGAAGGACAACTGTTGTCTTTGAGCAACAAGCTATGCTATGACCTCAAATCACCAAAACAAAGTCCCCCCATGAGGAGTCACACAGGGAAGAAAATATTTAGTTGTGCAGATTGTGGCAAAATGTTTAATCAAAAGCAATGTTTGAAGGTGCACACAAGGATTCATACCGGAGAAAAGCCCTACACTTGTAAAGTTTGTGACAAAGGCTTTAGTCAAATAGGTAGTCTGAAAATGCACATGAGGACTCATACAGGGGAAAAGCCTTTTACGTGCACAGTTTGTGGAAAAGGCTGCGGTAATAAGACAAATCTAAAAACACACATGATAATACATACAGGGGGAAATCCCTTTAAATGCACAGTTTGTGGTCAAGGATGTGTTCACATGGCAAATCTGAAAATGCACATGAGGACTCATACAGGGGAAAAGCCCTATACTTGTTCAGTGTGTGAAAAAGGCTGGGCTGACATGGGAAATCTAAAAGCACATATGAGAACACACACAGGGGAAAAGCCATTTACTTGTAAAGTTTGTTGCAAAACCTTTAGTCAAAGTGGTCATCTAAAAATGCACATGAGGACTCATACAGGGGAAAAGCCTTTTACGTGCACAGTTTGTGGAAAAGGCTGGGGTAATAAGACAAATCTAAAAACACACATGATAATACATACAGGGGAAAAGCCCTTTAAATGCACAGTTTGTGGTCAAGGATGTGTTCACATGGCAAATCTGAAAATGCACATGAGGACTCATACAGGGGAAAAGCCCTATACTTGTTCAGTGTGTGAAAAAGGCTGGGCTGACATGGGAAATCTAAAAGCACATATGAGAACACACACAGGGGAAAAGCCATTTACTTGTAAAGTTTGTTGCAAAATCTTTAGTCAAAGTGGTCATCTAAAAAAACACATGAGGACACATCCATAGGAAAACAATGTTTATGGATGAGTACTTTTTCAAAGAAGGCATTTGAGGTGACATTATTATGACCTTCTTAGTCCACGCTCATACACGGGAAAAGCCCTATACTTGCACGACAAGCAGCAAAGGCTTAAGTCAAATTGGTATCTAAAACAAAGACTAAAAATATATGGACAAAGCCAGCCCGGTTGGTTTCTACAGACCGTTTTGAAGCCAATTTTTCAGCAAATTGAAATCTGCCATCTTTGAACTTCCGTCCCTGAAATGGAACCGGAAACAACTGCTATTGGATGCAACCAAATTGAGGGCCACATGGAGCCACATCGAGGGTCTTCACTCTGTAGAACCAGTAGAAGCACTAGAAACACACCCTACTTCATCATTAATTTTATCAAATCAATGGGACCATAATTTTTAAAAGCATGATGTTGATTTTAATTGATTATTACTAATTTTTACCAGAGTCAGTTAATTTGAAATGCATACATTCAACATGCTGGACTATACAATGACTGTGTTGTTTTTGATTGATTTCTTCATTGTTAATCTAATAAAGGCAAAGATTGACTCTGTTATACCTGTAAAAAACAAGAACTATGTTTATATTTTTCAAATAAAGGTTTCAAAACTACTGGTCTTTTTTTATGTGCTCATTACAGAAAGGTCAGAAAAGGCCACAATACATGTGTTTCACCTCCTTTCATTCTGGAAATATTGTACTTGCTGCTACTACTGTGAACAGTACAGTAACAAGAACAGCTTCATTTTACAGATTGCATAGCAAACTATTACGGCAAGGAACATGATAGGAGTATTAATTTTACAGTCTACACACCTTTTACTTTAACTATTGCTACATTGAACATGATGAGAGTGTAGCGGACCCAGCTGGCCATGAAGGATGAAGTCTGACTGATGAGTTTTGAACATTCTTTATTTGTGTCTCAACGTAGAAACTAACAGGAAAAGGCAAAAATACATACATCAATAATCCATAAACGCTTCATCAAATCTCAACATGATACATTTTCCATCACCAATAAAATGACACAATATATAAACCACCTTAGGCTATTAGAAAATACATGAAAGGTACAAACCATAACAACAATAAGATCACTTTTGTAACACAGTAAGCCCAAAAACAATGCAAGCAAAACAACCATAAAACTGTACCTTGTCCCCTTTCCAGCTAGGTGCTAATAGGCTGCTAATACAGTGGCATGTCATTTGATGGATGTCTGTTCCTTTGTCCATCCTTAACCCATCCTTCCAGGGTCCAGTACTTTAACCCATCCTTCCAGGGTCCATATTACTTTAAACAAACATTTAAGCGGACTTTCTGTACAGTGCTGCTCCTCTTTCTCTCGCTTCCTCAATCCGAGGCAGCATTTAAACCCCAGCACCAAGCTGCGTCGGTGCCTAATCAACAATTTTTCCCCCAGCTGATACAAATATCAAATTAAAGGACTTCCTGTCACAACACCATAAATATACACCTTCAAAAATTAAAGTATTAACTTGTGGGTCCGTTACAGGGAGTAAGTCTTAATTTTACAATGTGTATCATATCCATTGTACCACTGTAACAGTTGTTTCCCATCCCTTAGTCGTACTGTGATGATGGGAAAACGATGACAAAATAATTGTAGTAGTGGACATGAAGTGAGTCCATTATGTTACCTGACAATCTTTCAGATTGGCCAGCTTTACTTTTGATTGATTTTTTGATTGAATACTTTATTAACAATTTGCAAAAAATACAGAGGTACAGTTACACAATAATGCTAAAAGGATAACACAAAAAGCCCTGCATAATACATGACACACAAAGGCATGTTTGTGTTCAATGCTTTACTGGAAATCTATCAAAGAAGCCATCCAAGTAGACGCATGATATCACACACCGATAATAATTGATTCTAATCCAGGATGACAATCACAAGTCATAAATACTGATGCAGAGGAATCATGTAATCTGACAATAACATCATTCATAAGTAAATTCAATGAAAGGGTCTACACCATGAAAATCACTTTTTTCTTGTTTTTTTGTATTTTTTGGGGTCCCCAGTGTCTCTTGTACCCCAAAAAATGTTTTTTTTTAATTCAGTCATTCCTTCTCATTTCATGGATTTCCAGAATGGGCGTGTCTGAACAGGCGATCTCAGAATGGAAATGTTTCTGATGTCACAAACATTAATGATGGCAAACCCAAAAGTGCCCGAATCGCTCCGAAACTTGTCTACGAACAAATACTTCGGGCTCGGATTTTGGCTCCGCCCCCCGGAAGTGGGTGAAACAGGCACCTCAAACACTTGGTGGAATTGTTCAAAAATGTTCAAAGTGTTTTTTTTTCGATTTTGTATTTTTCTTAGATGCTTCTTTTTATGCAGAATTTTTCCTATTTTTTTAGCCCCCCCCTGCCCAAGAGGACGTTTTGGTATTGCAGCTGAAAGTACTGTATAAGCCAGAGACAATTGACTTGGGATGAGTATATCTGAGTGATGATTTAGGCTCAAACCTTTTGAAAAAGGTTTGAGGGACATACACCATATGATATTAAATATCAATTTTTTTTTTTCATTCATGGTGTAGATCCTTTAACTCAATATGTGTCTGTGTTTATTCTCAGTATTGTGTGTATGGAAACTGTTTTAATTTCCCACGTGCAGTTTATTTGAATGCATGCACTCACCATGGTGTACTATCAAATGATTGTGTTATGTGTAATCTGCTAAAACATATGGGGACTGATAGAGAAGGGTCCCGCCTTAGTTCATGCGGTCATAGAATGAGCACACCTGGAGATGAAATGTAAATGCTATTGAATAATACATTAATTTGTGTCTCCAAAAAATATTATCTGACACATTTACAATGTATTGTCAGCTTCTAGATTGGCTATTTTCGTCATCTACAACACATTGTAAAATAGGGCTTGGTACATTAAATCATGAATTTAACCTCTAAACAATGAATAAGCTCACAGCATGTCACATTAGTTTTTTAAACCGGAGTGTTAATCTAAAGATTGTTATGAGTTTATTTCCTGGCTAGACAACACCTGATCTTTTGGGTGTCAAGCTGAAAAGATTTGGTAACTCAGAAGTGGGCAAACATGTCTTTCAGAGTGACAAATTGGTTGATGGACTATTGAGTCAGTCCTGTAATAATTAGAATAAAAAACAAAAATTCACACTCTCTGCTTTCCATTCACTCTCAAGCTGACTGATTTGAACGTGTGAAACCCAGTGAATCAAACGATAGGAGTGGCACACTGCATATTAGCATTAAAATGCCCCAGTCAGCTTATCATGTATTTCACTGCATAATGTATATCAACATTACACCTTAGTTCAACAAAGAACAAGCTAAAAAAGTGTCATCTTTTATTGCCCAATATTGTTCTAATCATGTCATCTTTTATTTTCCAGTATTGTTCTAATCTTGCCATCTTTTAATTGTTCATATCAGGTCAGTGGGTGTTATTTGCCTTTATGTATTTTCCTTTGTGTCAACATAGAAATCTACTTGGCCGTATCACCAGAAGACTAATGGTCCAAAGAAACACTGAGAATATGCATCAAACAAATCAACAATTGGATACAACAAGTGTCCTCAATTAAACAAAGACAAAAACAAATCTTTAAAAATCAGATGACTGCAGCTGATTCAGAATGCTGCTACTCAAGTCTTTAGTAATACAAAATTTAGCATATCTGTTCTTAAATCTTAACACTGGCTCCCTGTATGTCAAAAAGTCAAATTTAAAATATATACATCACGTTTTTGTATGGCATCTGATCTTGTGCGGCATCATGAACCATCCAGACCTCTATGCTTAAATGTCTGAAAATACACATTAACATGAATCCAACATATCAATAGAAAAGATAATGTGTAAAATGAACAAAAAAATAAATTTACACAACACTGATGATAGTGCTGTCAAACAGGTCTATGAAGCTATCTATGAAAACAATTTAATCTGCAACACAATGTTATACAATATGTAGTGGAGGGGTCCCTGCTTCATCTCTCTCTCGGGCTAAGGGGTCCTTGGCCTGAAAAATGTTGAAGACCCCTGCTATAGACAGAGAGATTTATTAAAATGTTGGTCCTTCGTCCTTTTATATGCCATATCTTTTTAAAGCCCTAAATGGTTGTTGGTGCAATTCCAACTCCAATTGGTGTAGTCAGTCAGTAGTGTTTTTATGTATTTAGTAACTTATATTTTGTCCATTTGGTTACATAAGATTGTTATGAGTTTTTATTTCCTGGCAAGACAACACATGATCTTTTGGGTGTCAAGCTGAACAGATTTGGTAACTCAGAAGTGGGCAAACATGTCTTTCAGATTGACAAATTGGTTGATGGACTATTGAGTCAGTCCTGTAATAATGTCTGCTTTCCATTCACTCTCAAGCTGACTGATTTGAATGTGTGAAACCCAGTGAATCAAACGATAGGAGTGGCAAACTAAATGTTAGCATTACAATGCCCCAGTCAGCTGATCATGTATTTCACGGCATACATATATCAACATTACACCTTAGTTAAACAAAGAACAAGCTAAAAAGGGTCAGCTTTTATTTTCCAGTATTGCATTTTTTAAATGTTCATATCAGGTCAGTGGGTGTTATTTTCTTTTATTTATGTTCCTTTCTTCTTGGCCGTATCACCAGACGACTAATGGTACAATAGAAACACTGAGAAAATGTATCAAACAAATCAACAATTGGATTATACCACAAAACGGAAGTAATTGTTTTGGAGGCAAGGACGAAGGATTAAAAGTCAGAGCTCAGTTTCAAACCTTGATGTAGTCCATGGACTCAGAACCTTAACCAGCCACATTACCATCAAAGTCAGATTAAATGACTTATGCTAAACAGGGATCTAAAAAGCGTTTTATTATTTTATAAAACCATTTATTAATCTTCAGTAGATGTGACTACTGTAATGGTGTTATTTCAGATCTCCCTACAAATCTATGAGATGGCCTGGACTGCTAGCATAGCGGTCCAGTTCGAGTCCCGATCCTTAGCTCCTGGCCTTAGCTGCATCGTCTCTCCCCATTTCCTGTCAGCCTACTGTCCTGTCAATAAAGGTTGGGTAAAAATCTACAAAACAAATCTTTAAGAATCTATCAGATAACTGCAGCTGATTCAGAACTCAGCTACTCAAGTCTTTAGTAATTCAAAGAAAATTGAGCATATCAGTTCTTAAATCTTAACACTGGCTCCCTGTATGTTAAAAAGTCCATTTTAAAATTCTACTGGTCTATAAAGCATGGTCTAGGACTCTAGGGCATCTGATCTTGTTTGATATCATGAACCATCCAGACCTCTATGGTCATCTCAAGGTTTGCATCATGAGGAAACACTACCCTTCCTCTTTGCCTGGCCTACTTAACTAACTAGTTGTACGAACGCTTGTTTTATTGTTGTATTGTTGTATTGGATCTTGTTTAGTCGATAAAATTATTTTTTTCAGCTCCTGCTCATTTGACTTTACTATTTTGTCTCATCCGTTTAAGGAAATAGGTAGCTGATATATTGCACTTTTACCTTAGCGCTAGGTATACTCTTGGTTGCTTGTTATTGCAGAAAAATAACTTCTGGTTATCAGTAGTTTTCGTTCCCTACCTATGTTGAATGCAATTATTGTAAGTCGCTTTGGATAAAAGCGTCTGCTAAATGGCTGTAATAGAATAAAAACGTAGCAAGGGGAATCAGCAGTCAGTTTAATGTCTTAATACAGACTCCCTGAAAACTACTACTATCTACTCTGCTATTTTAAATAACAGCTACGATTATAATTATTTTTCAAATGTCCTTTTATAATGTTTCCATAGTTTAATGTTTTGTATAAAGCACATTGCATTACCTTGTTGTTGAAATGTGCTTACTAATAAACTTGATCCATTCCAATAGAATACTGTAGGACAGCTCATGGGGCTTAAATGATTTAAGAACATTGTCATTGACAGTGATGGGAGCAGTAATTTGGTCAGTTTTGTTCTATTGTTGGTGTGCCCCACCCCCTCACTCTGATTGGGCCATCAGGGCCCTCTGTTAGTATTTAACAAGAGTTTGTTCTGCTTGGTGCCACTTCAATCTCTGCTAGTTGATAAGAGCTGAACCTCTCTTTCCTGCACTAGCTGAAGAAGTCAGATATTTTGTTTTGGTTCTACTTGTGTGCTTAATTTTACTAGATGTTCTGGCTCTAAGTCAGTTAACCAACATCTGTCTAGTTTTTTTGTGTGTACTTTGAAGAAAGTTTGGCGTTATGGCTTTACTACAAACAATGAAGTCCTTGATCAACCAGAGACTAACTGCAGCTGCTGAAGAGATATTTGGGATCGTTGGAGGATTTCTAAAAGAGTACGAGGATGAAGCTTTCCACATCAAGCAAGAAACTGACCGCCAACGCAGACTACTGGATATGGTTTTAAAACCAATCATCAAATTACACAGAGCAGGTTGGTAAAACCACTACACTGTCAAAAATCTGTTTTGAATTGTTAGACCTTTTTTTAAACGGTTGTTTAAAAAAACACTCAATAAAGTAAACTAGAAAACAAAATTCACCATGCTGTTTTGAGTCATATTTTTTTTAGGTTGAATTGGCAATAGTTAATTGCATTATAGTTGTAGTGGCCTACTTTTAGACTGGCCTCAAACAAAGATTAGAGGGGGGGAGTAAGGATGCTGAATATACTGATTAAGTGTTTATTTAGCTGAATAAGTACTGATTATGTATTATGATAGACTGATTAGATAATGAGTCTGTTGGTTCAACCACTTGAACTCCAGCATCCCTATTCTGAAGGAACATTAGCTAAAAATGGCCGATCTACAAGTTCACAATGAGTTGTATTGTGAGCCTGTAACTCTCGTCAGTTTCACTAAAACTGGAGTGTTTAAGTTGTTGAAATGGTTGCAAAGATCAAATGCAATTTGGGAAACAAGGACATGTTTATGGATAAGACATTAAGATTAAGCTGTTGTGATGTAATAAACAGTTACACAATTTGTCATTTCACGATGGAATCAAAACAAACTACAGAACTGATTAAACACTGCAACGCTGCAATTTTCTCTTGACCGTTACAAAGACACGTGTGGAACCACTAGTGTAGTTAACACTCAAACATTTAATTGTTTTTCCATAATTGTATTGTATCTTTTACCTAGACGTCCTGCTCCTCCCCGTGTGTAATGAGGAGATTTCTCCTGAGCAGCAGAAGACGAGCCCCAGTCTGGTCCAGGAGGAACCAGAGTCTCCACAGATTAAAGAGGAACAGCAGGAGAGGAGCCTCAGTCTGGTGCAGGAGGAACCAGAGTCTCCACAGGTTAAAGAGGAACAACAGGAGAGAAGCCTCAGTCTGGTCCAGGAGGAACCGGAGTCTCCACAGATTAAAGAGGAACAGCAGGAGAAGAGCCTCAGTCTGGTCCAGGAGGAACCAGATGCTCCACAGGTTAAAGAGGAACAACATGAGAGGAGCCCCAGTCTGGTCCAGGAGGAACCGGAGTCTCCACAGATTAAAGAGGAACAGCAGGAGAGGAGCCTCAGTGTGGTCCAGGAGGAACCAGAGGCTCCACAGATTAAAGAGGAACAGGAGAAGCTACTTCAAGGACAAAAGGAGGCTGATGGGTCAAAAGAGACATTACTAGCAGTGAAAAGTGCAGATGATGATGGCAACCTGGAGACAGAGCCTGTAGCCAGCACCTCAACTGAACACATGAAAACACAAGTGTATGTAGAGGACTGTGGAACATCAAAACCAACCGATGATGACCAGCACCTCTCTCCACACTGTTCTGAATCTGACACTGAAGACAGTGATGACTGGGAGACCAGGGGAAATCATTCAGATTTAAACACACGCAAGACACAAAATGTGGAAGGGCAAATGTTGTCTTTGAGCAACAAGCTATGCCATGACCTCAAATTACCAAAACAAAGCCCCCCCATGAGCAGTCACACAGGGACGAAAATATTTAGTTGTGCAGATTGTGGCAAAATGTTTAACCAAAAGCGACGTTTGAATAGGCACACAAGGATTCATACCGGAGAAAAGCCCTATAGTTGTAAAGTTTGTGACAAAGGCTTTAGTCAAAGGAGTATTCTAAAAATACACATGAGGACTCATACAGGGGAAGAGCCCTTTGTTTGTACAGTTTGTGGTAAAGGGTGTAGTCAAATGGGTGATCTGAAAACACACATGAGAACACACACAGGGGAAAAGCCCTTTACTTGCACAGTTTGTGGTAAAGGGTGTAGTCAAATGGGTGATCTGAAAACACACATGAGAACACACACAGGGGAAAAGCCCTTTACTTGCACAGTTTGTGGTAAAGGATGTAGTCAAATGGCAAATCTGAAAACACACATGAGAACACACACAGGGGAAAAGCCCTTTACTTGCACAGTTTGTGGTAAGGGATGTAGTCAAACGGGTGTTCTATAAACACACATGAGAACACACACAGGGGAAAAGCCCTTTAAATGCACAGTTTGTGATAAAGGATTTATTCACATGGCACATCTGAAAACGCACATGAGAACACACACAAGGGAAAAGCCCTTTACTTGCACAGTTTGTGGTAAGGGATGTAGTCAAACGGGTGTTCTAAAAACACACATGAGAACACACACAGGGGAAAAGCCCTTTAAATGCACAGTTTGTGATAAAGGATTTATTAACATGGCAAATCTGAAAACGCACATGAGAACACACACAGGGGAAAAGCCCTTTACTTGCACAGTTTGTGGTAAAGGATTTAGTCAAATATCTGATCTAAAAAAACACAGGAGAACACACACAGGGGAAAAGCCCTTTGCGTGTACAGTTTGTTGCAAAATCTTTAGTCAAAGTGGTAATCTAAAACAACACATGAGGACACATAGATAGGAAAAAATGCTTATGGATGAGAGTACTTTTTCAAAGAAGGCATTTGAGGTGACATTATTATCACCATCTTAGTCCAAGCTCATACAGGGGAAAAGACCTATACTTGCACGACGAGCGGCAAAGGCTTAAGTTAAATTGGTGTCTAAAACAAAGACTGTAAAAATATACGGACAAAGCCAGCCCGGTTGGTTTCTACAGACCGTTTTGAAGGCACTTTTTCTGCAAATTGAAATCTGCCATCTTTGAACTTCCGTCCCTGAAATGGAACCGGAAACAACTACCACATAATTTTAAAAAGCATGATGTTGATTTTAATTGATTACACATTTTTACCAGAGTCAGTTAATTTGAAATGCATACATTCACCATGCTGGACTATACAATGATTGTGTTGTTTTTGATTGATATGTTCATTGTTAATCTAGTAAAGGCAAAGATTGACTCTGTTATACCTGTAAAAAACAAGAACTATGTTTATATTTTTCAAATAAAGGTTTCAAAACTACTGGTCTTTTTTTATGTGCTCATTACAGAAAGGTCAGAAAAGGCCACAATACATGTGTTTCACCTTCTTTAATTCTAGAGATATTGTACTTGCCCCGCTACTACTGTGAACAATACAGTACCAAGAACAGCTTCATTGTACAGATTGCATACCAAACTATTACTGCAAGGAACATGATAGGAGTATTAATGTTACAGTCTACACACCTTTTACTTTAACTATTGCTACATTGAACATGATGGGAGTGTAGCGGACCCAGCTGGCCATGAAGGATGAAGTCTGACTGATGAGTTTTGAACATTTTTGCCTTTTCAGGAAAAGGCAAAAATACATACATCAATAATCCATAAACGCTTCATCAAATCTCAACATGATACATTTTCCATCACCAATAAAATTACACAATAAATAAACCACCTTAGGCTATTAGAAAATACATGAAAGGTACAAACCATAACAACAATAAGATCACTTTTTTAACACAGTAAGCCCAAAAACAATGCAAGCAAAACAATCATAAAACTACCTTGTCCCCTTTTCCAGCTAGGTGCTAATAGGCTGCTAATACAGTGGCGTGTCATTTGATGGATGTCTGTTCCATTGTCCGTCCTTAACCTATCCTTCCAGGGTCCAGTACTTTAACCCATCCTTCCAGGGTCCATATTACTTTAAACAAACATTTAAGCGGCCGTTCTGTACGGTGCTGCTCCTCTTTCTCTCGCTTCCTCAATCTGAGGCAGCATTTAAACCCCAGCACCAAGCTTATTATCACCATCTTAGTCCAAGCTCATACAGGGGAAAAGACCTATACTTGCACGACGAGCGGCAAAGGCTTAAGTTAAATTGGTATCTAAAACAAAGACTGTAAAAATATACGGACAAAGCCAGCCCGGTTGGTTTCTACAGACCGTTTTGAAGGCACTTTTTCTGCAAATTGAAATCTGCCATCTTTGAACTTCCGTCCCTGAAATGGAACCGGAAACAACTACCACATAATTTTAAAAAGCATGATGTTGATTTTAATTGATTATTACACATTTTTACCAGAGTCAGTTAATTTGAAATGCATACATTCACCATGCTGGACTATACAATGATTGTGTTGTTTTTGATTGATACGTTCATTGTTAATCTAGTAAAGGCAAAGATTGACTCTGTTATACCTGTAAAAAACAAGAACTATGTTTATATTTTTCAAATAAAGGTTTCAAAACTACTGGTCTTTTTTTATGTGCTCATTACAGAAAGGTCAGAAAAGGCCACAATACATGTGTTTCACCTCCTTTAATTCTAGAGATATTGTACTTGCCCTGCTACTACTGTGAACAATACAGTACCAAGAACAGCTTCATTGTACAGATTGCATACCAAACTATTACTGCAAGGAACATGATAGGAGTATTAATGTTACAGTCTACACACCTTTTACTTTAACTATTGCTACATTGAACATGATGGGAGTGTAGCGGACCCAGCTGGCCATGAAGGATGACGTCTGACTGATGAGTTTTGAACATTTTTGCCTTTTCAGGAAAAGGCAAAAATACATACATCAATAATCCATAAACGCTTCATCAAATCTCAACATGATACATTTTCCATCACCAATAAAATTACACAATAAATAAACCACCTTAGGCTATTAGAAAATACATGAAAGGTACAAACCATAACAACAATAAGATCACTTTTTTAACACAGTAAGCCCAAAAACAATGCAAGCAAAACAATCATAAAACTACCTTGTCCCCTTTTCCAGCTAGGTGCTAATAGGCTGCTAATACAGTGGCGTGTCATTTGATGGATGTCTGTTCCATTGTCCGTCCTTAACCTATCCTTCCAGGGTCCAGTACTTTAACCCATCCTTCCAGGGTCCATATTACTTTAAACAAACATTTAAGCGGCCGTTCTGTACGGTGCTGCTCCTCTTTCTCTCGCTTCCTCAATCTGAGGCAGCATTTAAACCCCAGCACCAAGCTGCGTCGGTGCCTAATCAACAATTTCTCCCCCAGCTGATACAAATATCAAATTAAAGGACTTCCTGTCACAACACCATAAATATACACCTTCAAAAATTAAAGTATTAACTTGTGGGTCCGTTACAGGGAGTAAGTCATAATTTTACAATGTGTATCATATCCATTGTACCACTGTAACAGTTGTGTCCCATCCCTTAGTCGTACTGTGATGATGGGAAAACGATGACAAAATAATTGTAGTAGTGGACATGAAGTGAGTCCATTATGTTACCTGACAATCTTTCAGATTGACCAGTTTTCAGATTGGCCAGCTTTACTTTTGATTGATTTATAACAATTTGCAAAAAATACAGAGGTACAGTTACACAATAATGCTAAAAGGATAACACAAAAAGCCCTGCATAATACATGACATACAAAGGCATGTTTGTGTTTAATGCTTTACTGGAAATATCTATCAAAGAAGCCATCCAAGTAGACGCATGATATCACACACAGATATTAATTGATTCTAATCCAGGATGACAATCACAAGTCATAAATACTGATGCAGAGGAATCATGTAATCTGACAATAACATAATTCATAAGTAAATTCAATTAACTCAATATGTGTCTGTGTTTATTCTCAGTATTGTGTGTATGGAAACTGTTTTAATTTCCCAAGTGCAGTTGATTTGAATGCATACACTCACCATGGTGTACTATCAAATGATTGTGTTATGTGTAATCTGCTAAAACATATGGGGACTGTGTTACCAAGTGGGATTGTATTTCGGCATTTTAGTCAGTGAAAAACCCTGTAAACGTCATGAACGGACAAGGAGGCATGCTTGCAGGTAAAATAAAATAATTTATTGCAGGCCTGGACAACATAGGTGAAATAACGAAAGAAATAAACAACTCAAACTCAACACAACATAAGTAACAGAGAGGTAAGGTGTCAGCCTCTCCCCATGGCAGCCCACACACTACTGAGCAGCTCTCCTTTATATAGTCATACAGACCCCACCCAAGGCAGCCTCCCCTTTACAGCATCTGATAAACAGATAAACACAAGTATATTAGATTCCACGTCACAGCAGAATGTGCACCTTCTGTGGGACTGAGAATCTCCAAGTTATACAATACAGCATAACATACAATGAATGTGTAACATTAGTAAATTAGTCAGGCTGCTCTGTCACATTTCTTACCCCCTCTCCTTCTGGGTTGTGCATACCCGGTACACGTGACAGATAGTCAGCAATGATGTTTCTACTACCTGGACAGTACTCAATAATAAAGCGGTATGGCTGAAGAGCCAGACACCAGCGCAGTATTCTTGAGTTTTGACTCTGCATGGAATGCATCCACTTCAGGGCTCGATGGTCTGTTTGCAGCATGAACTCCCGTCCGAGCAGATAATACCTGAGGGAATCCACAGCCCACTTTATGGCGAGACCCTCCTTCTCGATAGTAGAGTACTTTCTTTCTCTGTCGAAGAGCTTCCTGCTCAGAAACAGAATGGGCCTCTCTTCTCCAGGCTCTCCTTGGGCTAAAACAGCACCTAAGCCAACATCAGAGGCATCCACTTGTACAAGAAACTTAGTATTGAAATCAGGACTCTTCAGGACAGGATCTTGACATAACAATTCCTTTAACTTTCTAAAGGCTTCCTCACATTCTTCAGTCCACTGAAGATGGGAGGAAGTAGTCTTCTTAGTGAGATTAGTTATTGGTGTAGCCAATGTGGCAAAATGAGGCTCAAATCTTCTATACCAGCCAATTAGGCCAAGGAATGACCTTACTTGCCTCTTGGTTTGCGGTCTGGGTATTCCTCGGATGGTCTCCAACTTCTCCACTAGCGGCTTGAGGTGACCATGCCCGATGCGGTACCCCAGGTATTTCACCTCCTCCTGTGCCCACAAGCATTTATTTTGGTTGATGGTTAACCCTGCCGTCTGAAGCTTCTGGAGGACCTGCTGAAGATGATGGAGATGCTCTTGCCATGACTCACTGTAGATTATAACATCATCAAGATATGCTGCTGCATATTGTCCACAATCAGATAAAACATTGTCCATGAGTCTCTGAAATGTAGCAGGTGCCCCATGAAGACCAAAAGGCATCACAGTATACTGATACAAGCCAGTAGGTGCACGAAAAGCTGTATATGGTCGACAAGCAGTGGTAAGTGGGACCTGCCAATATCCCTTACAAAGGTCTAATGTGGTCATGTATTTAGCTTTGCCTAACCTTTCAAGCAGTTCGTCGATTCTGGGCATTGGATAAGAGTCAAAACAGGAAACAGTGTTCAACTTACGAAAGTCTGTGCAGAATCGAACACTTCCATCTTTCTTCGGAACCAAAAGAACAGGACTTGACCACTCACTTTTTGAAGGCTCTATTATGCCCATTTCCAACATGGTCGCTACCTCCTTCCTCAATGACTCCACCATTCTCTCAGGAACACGGTAGGGCCTCTGCCGGATTGGTGTATGAACCTTCAGAACAATGTCATGACTGATAACCTCTGTGTGTCCTGGTCTCTCCTGGAAGAGAGGAAGGAACGACTTCTGCACCTGAGACAGCTGTTGTTGTTGCTCCTCACTCAGATGTTCAGGAGCCTCAATGGCACCCCCTTGAGGTCGAAATGGTTCCATGTCACACTCATCATCATCTCCATCTTCTGCTACCCGCACCATCATCACTGGTTTTGCTGCTGGGGTAACCTCTCTCTCCTTGAACACTCTTAGCAGGTTAACATGCAAAATCTGCCTCTGGCGTTTCCTTTCTGGGCACAGGATTTCATAAGTTACTGGTCCCACTTTTCTAGACACAATATAAGGGCCTTGCCATTTAGCAAGTAACTTAGATGTACCGGAAGGAAGCAGTAACAATACCTTCTGCCCAGGTTTCAGTTCTCTCTCTCTAGCATGTTTGTCATACCACACCTTTTGCTTGGTTTGGGCCTCTCTCAGGTGTTCTTGGGCCAGGTGTCTCATCTTTTCCAGCTTGTCTCGCATTTGGAGGATGTAGGAGGCAACACTGCACTGGGCTGGCTCTCCAGCCACCCAACTTTCCTTGAGTACGTCCAGGGGCCCCCTAACCTGTCGGCCATAAACCAACTCAAAAGGGGAAAAACCAGTCGAAGCCTGTGGAACCTCTCTGTATGCAAAAAGGAGGAAAGGAATCCATTTATCCCAATCCCTACCCGTCTCATCCACAAACCTTTTTAGCATGCTTTTCAGTGTACCATTAAAACGTTCAACCAACCCATCAGTTTCGGGATGATAAGGTGTAGTTCTAATGCCTGTGATGCCTAGCTGCTTGTACAACATTTTTATCAAAGTTGACATGAAATTAGTACCCTGGTCAGTTAGAATTTCCGCAGGAACACCAACTCGGGAAATCAGATCTATCAGACATCGGACCACGTGTTTGACTTGGGTAGAGCGTAATGGATATACTTCTGGGTATCTAGTCGCATAATCACAGATTACAAGAGCGAATCGATGCCCAGAACTACTTTTAACCAATGGTCCAATTATGTCCATACCAATACGCTCAAATGGTGTGCCAATGATTGGTAAAGGTTGTAACAGTCCCCGATCTGATTTGCGAATTGGTGCTACTTTTTGACACTCTGTACATGTCCTACAGTACTCCTGAACATCCTGATAGAGTCTAGGCCAATAGAATCTCTGACTGATTCTGTCATAGCTTTTCTGTTGGCCTAGATGTCCTGCCCACGGAATGTGGTGTCCCAAATTTAGAATTAGCTGATGAAAGGATTTAGGAACAACCAATCTAGGTTTCCCTACCAAATCCTCCCTGTCTGCATTGTACAAAAGGTTAGCTTTGAGGATGTATTTATCACCAATGAGATTAGCTCCTTTAACAGGTTCACCATCTACCTCACATACCTTAGTAAACAAAGGTTGCAGCAAAGGATCTGATCTCTGCAGCTCCTTAAAGTTGTCAGGGACTTGCCACTGTGGATCAAGCAGAGTGGTCTCAGGATCTGGAGCAACCGAGACTGGATCCTGCACCCTTGCTTTCCCCACATGCTTATCATGGCGGCGCTGCCGTTTATCCTTCCTAACCTTTGTACCACCTTCAAAAAGACCTGGGTGGATGTCAGGAAGGGGTTGCAAACCTTTGGACTGAGACCTAGTAACCATAGCACATGACTTGGGTACAGACTGAACAAGGTTAGTTAAACTGGTAGATCATCCCCCAAAATGACATCATATGACAGTTGATCAACCACCCCCACCCTCATCATGTAAGCTTGACCATCAACCACAATATTCACAACAGCAGTAGGATACATTTGTTCTTCCCCATGAACACACCCCAAACCTACTAGGTCCCCAAAGTTCAAAGACTCATTATCTACAAACTTTGCTTTCACCAGTGTCTGGGAACTACCTGTATCTAACAGTGCTTCAGCATCCTGCCCGTTAACAGGAACTGAGGTTAAATATCGGGATTTGGCCCTTGAAATCTGCATCGTGGGCTGGAACTCTGGTCTAGGAACATAGCACATATTAGCCTCTTTAGGTTTTTTAAGTGGACACAAAGCTGCCTTGTGCCCTGGTTGATGACAATAGAAACAGATAAGAGCCCCAGTGCCATAGTTAGACCTTGTCCCACCCCCTGTATCCCGCTTGGGTAGAACCTCATCACCTTTGGACCCCTCTGATTTAACCTGCCCCACAGTCACCTTGTGGGGTCGAGATGGCTCTCTAGGTGGCTCCCGATGTGCGGCCATATACCTCTCAGCCAGTTTTGCCGCTTCCTCCCCCGTCTGTGGTTGATGCTCTTTCACCCACATTCGGACATCTGGGCGGAGAACACGCAGGTACTGTTCAAGGATCAATGTCTCGGCCATCTGCTCCTTCGTCTTGGTCTCTGGTCGCATCCACCTTCTGTAGAGTCCCTTCAACCTATTGTAGGTCTCCCTGGTCGACTCTCCTGTTGGTAGAGTATTGGATCTGAATCGTTGGCGGTAGGTCTCTTCTGTCACATCGTACTTGGCAAGTACCGCAGCTTTGACGTCGGAATAGAGGTGGGACCGCTGCTCATCCATGCTGGCATAGGCCTCCAAAGCTTTACCCGTAAGGAGGGTGACGACACGAGCAGCCCACTCGTCATGATTCCACCCCCAGGTCCTGGCGATGCGCTCGAAGCGGATGAAGAAACTTTCAACGTCTTCACCCTCACTGAAGTTTGGAATCTTGGCTCTGTCGTACCGGTGGATGGGCTGCTGCTCCGGCTGGGCAGGCTGATGCGTTGTCCGATGACTGGGCTGCTGACGTTGCTGAGCTGGAGTGG
Organism: Gymnoscopelus braueri; assembly: GCF_963280865.1. Classification (NCBI taxonomy): domain Eukaryota; kingdom Metazoa; phylum Chordata; class Actinopteri; order Myctophiformes; family Myctophidae; genus Gymnoscopelus; species Gymnoscopelus braueri. The sequence goes on along the minus strand of NC_137607.1, from coordinate 19,550,637 downwards.
GCAGGGAAAACAGACTCTGGTGACTGGCTGGTTCTTCAGTCACCCAGTCCTGTTTGGATTTTTGAGACACAACATATTTCAGATCTTCAAGCCCATCAAACAACATTTTCTCACGTTTTTGTTGCTTATACATGAATTCCCTCATTTCATTCATAAATTGTTGCCCAAAAGGAAGGGTCTCTGGTGAAGGGGGAGGAGAAGTACTTAACTCAGCTGTGCCGTGAATGTCCACAGGTGCCACTTTCGGCCTTACGGAAGGCTGTTCAACCTCTGGCTCTCGATTCAACTGCTGGTCCGCCCCTGCTTGGGCTTCACCAGTCAGCACTGATGCCATGGCTCCTCCATCCCCCGACTCAGCAACCGGCTCCTCCTCAATCTCCTCATCTTCCTCACCATTTTTGGTCAACGGCCCTGGGTTTTGCCGGGTAGGTCGGCCCGGTCGGCCACGCCCTCGTATAGACATTTTAGGTGCTTTTTCACTGACTATTATTGCTCCTTGGAAGCTTTACAATCCCACCACTGCCACCATTTGTTACCAAGTGGGATTGTATTTCGGCATTTTAGTCAGTGAAAAACCCTGTAAACGTCATGAACGGACAAGGAGGCATGCTTGCAGGTAAAATAAAATAATTTATTCCAGGCCTGGACAACATAGGTGAAATAACGAAAGAAATAAACAACTCAAACTCAACACAACATAAGTAACAGAGAGGTAAGGTGTCAGCCTCTCCCCATGGCAGCCCACACACTACTGAGCAGCTCTCCTTTATATAGTCATACAGACCCCACCCATGGCTACAATCAACCAACCCAGTGCATTCGAAATCCACCCAAGCTGCTCCCCATGTAGCTTTAATCAGCTCCTCAGGCTTCAAGGCAGCCTCCCCTTTACAGCATCTGATAAACAGATAAACACAAGTATATTAAATTCCACGTCACAGCAGAATGTGCACCTTCTGTGGGACTGAGAATCTCCAAGTTATACAATACAGCATAACATACAATGAATGTGTAACATTAGTAAATTAGTCAGGCTGCTCTGTCACAGACTGATAGAGAAGGGTCCCGCCTTAGTTCATGCGGTCATAGAATGAGCACACCTGGAGATGAAATGTAAATGCTATTGAATAATACATTAATTTGTGTCTCCAAAACATATTATCTGACACATTTACAATGTATTGTCAGCTTCTAGATTGGCTATTTTCGTCATCTACAACACATTGTAAAATAGGGCTTGGTACATTAAATCATGAATTTAACCTCTAAACAATGAATAAGCTCACAGCATGTCACATTAGTTTTTTAAACAGGAGTGTTAATCTAAAGATTGTTATGAGTTTATTTCCTGGCTAGACAACACCTGATCTTTTGGGTGTCAAGCTGAAAAGATTTGGTAACTCAGAAGTGGGCAAACATGTCTTTCAGATTGACAAATTGGTTGATGGACTATTGAGTCAGTTCTGTAATAATTAGAATAAAAAACAAAAATCACACAGTCTGCTTTCCATTCACTCTCAAGCTGACTGATTTGAATGTGTGAAACCCAGTGAATCAACCGATAGGAGTGGCACACTGCATATTAGCATTAAAATGCCCCTGTCAGCTTATCATGTATTTCACTGCATATGTATATCAACATTACACCTTAGTTAAACAAAGAACAAGCTAAAAAGTGTCATATTTTATTACCCAATATTGTTCTAATCATGTCATCTTTTATTTTCCAGTATTGTTCTAATCTTGCCATCTTTTAATTGTTCATATCAGGTCAGTGGGTGTTATTTTAAACAAAGACAAAAAGACTAAAACAAATCTTAAAAAATCAGATGACTGCAGCAACCTTCATGCATACACACACATAAGCGTATGAAAATGAGAGGACACACACACACACACACACACACACACACACACACACACACACACACACACACACACACACACACACACACACACACACACCTTTGTCCTGACCCTTTGTCCTGACCTTATGCAGTCTCAATGTCACAGCACAGTATTAATGACAATTAATACTGCACCCCCCCCCCACACGCATGCACGCACGCACACACACAACAGGGGGTCCTCAGAGATACTACAGGGGTATTGCCAAATCTTTGTTTTTTTTACATTAGCCACTTTAACCCTAGCATCCCTATTCTTAGGGGAACATTGGCTGAAAATATCCAGTTAAGTCATTAATGTACAAATTAAAAAGTTTTGGTCCTAAGACGGAACCTTGGGGGACCCCACATTCAATATTCATATACTCAGATGTGTTACCAGCATACTGCACATACTGTTGGCTTTTATCTAAATAACTTCTCATCCAGTCAAGCACCATTCCTCTCATACCATATGCATATAGCTTAGAAATGAAAATAGAGTGATCCAAAGTGTCAAAAGCCTTCTTTAAATCGATAAATACCCCTATTGTATATTTATTTAAGTGTGTTGATGTTGTTATTTCTTCTATAATGTTCATTAGAGCTGTTGCTGTGGACCTATTTTGTCAAATGCCATATTGGTTCTCACTCAACAATTGATGTTTTTCAATAAAGCTATCAATTTTTTGCGGAAAGAGCTTTTCCAGCACTTTGGAGAATTGTGAAAGCAATGACACCGGTCTGTAGTTATTGAAACTATGTTTATCGCCTGTTTTAAAAAGTGGAATAACTTTTGCAACCTTCATTCTATCTGGAAAAATACCTGTATGAAAAGATATAAGAGATAACATTAAGCTTAACATCATCCTCTGAAAGTGATTCAATCAAATTGCCCTGAAGCGTTTCAATTGCACCAGAAGATCAAAGGGGGCGCTATTTAGCACGGACGGAAGTTCTCCTCGCCCTCTTCTTCCATTGTTACTTGGAAGCATCCCCGCAGGCACAGAATATAAATCCTCAATCCATCCATCAAAACGTTATAAGGTTTAATTTTCATATCAGTAGGCCTAATGTGTTTGTTATCGTTCAAAACACGTACTTGGTAGGGAAAGCTAAGCTGGTCCCCACAGCTAGCGCTGCTAGCCTGGTCATATTATAAGTAAAACCTTGATTCTGTCCGTCACACAACGCAACGGTGTTGCTTCCCAACATGTCGCGAGGTGTGCATCGATATAACACGTTGAAACGGGCGGGTCTAAGTACACGTATCATCCATATTGTTCAATTAAAAGCATTTTAATCTGATCGGCAGCCATTTTCTCAGAGTTATAATGTATCAGAGACTGCAATACACCTCCCTACCGATAGGGTCACGTAATTGAAAGCATATGAAGGAAATTGAGAACATGGCCACCGGTCGGATTAATACGCTTTTTATCAAACAATACGGAAGAAACGGGTACTTAGACACAGGCGTTTTAATTTGTTACATCCGTGCCCGTGGGGTCAGCACTTTATATTTGAAATCTGAACGTTTATGTAGATGTACGGGTTGTAATGGAGACATTTCCAAAACCAGGAACAAAGCGCCATGACGCTTGTGACGGTCACCAGAGAATTCGACCCAGGACAATTCGCCCAGCCGCGAATTTGAGTCAGCTCGACCCAAATCGACCGGGTCGAATTATCTGTGTAACCCCTAGAGGGTAGTAGAGTACAAGGTGACGGTGGTGAGGTCCTGAAGGTACAAGGTGACGGTGACTTTATCGGCGGAAAAAAGAATATTGTAGCTTCCATTAGCCTCCATTAGCTTTGTAACGAGTGCAACAAAAACACCAACACAGTACAGTTTCACCCTGACAGACAAATAATAATTGATTGGTAAATCAATGTACATATTATTATTATTATGTCTCTGTCTCTCTCTCTCTGTCTCTCTCTCTCACGGTCCGGGTCGAATTGTCCGGTCCAAGCGGATCGAAAGCGGGTCGACCTGACCGGGTAAAATTGTTTGTGTGTGTACTTGCAGTGCAGTCTCAGCAACTTATTTATGCACCAGAGGGTGAAAATTAGGCACATTTGGTCCACATTATACTTGTAGTAGAAACACATTGTTTAGCCAAAGTGTTGCATCAATCCAGCCTCAGAATAAAATACTTCTTAAAAATTAGACGGATTTCAAAATAAAACTGGAATTTAGCAATTATTTATTAAAATGTTGGCCCTTCCTCCTTTTATATGCCATATCTTGAGATTTCAGTAAACCCTCTTTGTACTGCTGTTTGCTTTGTGTGCTGTATTAATGTATTGGTTTGTTGAGTCAAACATGGAAAATGTGTAACTTTTGAGGAAAACCATAACTAATATGAACTAGTATCAATGTGGCCTAAATTGTTACTTGCTGTTTTAATTGAAAGTGAATAAAATGTCAACTTCTGCAAATCATGGTGTTTTCACTCAGAAGTGGGCAAACACGTCTTTCAGATTGACAAATTGGTTGATGGACTATTGAGTCAGTCCTTTAATGATTCAAATAAATTAGCAAACTACAAAAAACAACAATTCACACTGTCTGCTTTCCATTCACTCTCAAGCTGACTGATTTGAATGTGTGAAACCCAGTGAATCAAACGATAGGAGTGGCACACTGCATATTAGCATTACAATGCCCCAGTCAGCTGATCATGTATTTCACTGCATACGTATATCAACATTACACCTTAGTTAAACAAAGAACAAGCTAAAACGTGTCATCTTTTATTTTCCAGTATTGCATTTTTTTATTGTTCATATCAGGTCAGTGGGTGTTATTTTCCTTTATGTATGTTCCTTTTTGTCGACAAACAAATCTACTTGGCCGTATCACCAGACGACCATAGAAACACTGAGAAAATGAACAATTGGATTATACCACAAAACGGAAGTAATTCTTTTGGAGGCAAGGACGATGGATTAAAAGTCAGTGCTTAGTTTGAAACCTTGATGTAGTTCATGGACTCAGAACCTTAACCAGCCACATAGCCTACCATCAAAGTCAGATTAAATGACTTATGCTAAACAGGGATCTAAAAAGCGTTTTATTATTTTATAAAAAAACATTTATTAATCTTCAGTAGGCGTGACTACTGTAATTACAGATCTCCCTACAAATCAATGAGATGGCCTGGACTGCTGGCATAGCGGTCCAGTTCGAGTCCCGATCCTGACGGCCTTTGCCTGCATGTCACTCCCCATCTCTCTCTCCCCATTTCCTGTCAGCCTACTGTCCTGTCAATAAAGGTTGGGTAACAATCCCCAAAACAAATCTTTAAAAATCTCTCATAACTACAGCTGATTCAGAACGCTGCCACTCAAGTCTTTAGTAATTCAAAGAAAATTGAGCATATCAGTTCTTAAATCTTAACACTGGCTCCCTGTATGTCAAAAAGTCAATTTCAAAATTCTACTGGTCTATAAAGCATGGTCTAGACGGGCATCTGATCTTATTTGATATCATGAACCATCCAGACCTCTATGGTCATCTGGGAAAGGTTTGCATTATGACCCTAGAATAAAAACGTAGCAAGGGGAATCAGCAGTCAGTTTAATGTGCCACATATCTGTTACAGACTCCCTGAAACCCCCCCCCTTTCCCTATATTTGCAGTGATGGGAGCAGTAATTGGCCAGTTTATTTCTATTGTTGGTGTGCCCCACCCCTTCACTCTGATTGGGCCATCAGGGCCCTCTGTTAGTATTTAACAAGAGTTTGTTCTGCTTGGTTGGTGGTGCCACTTCAATCTTTGCTAGTTGTTAAGAGCTGAACTTCTCTTTCCTGCACTAGCAGATATTTAGTTTTGGTTCTACTTGTGTGCTTAATTTTACTAGATGTTCTGGCTCTAAGTCAGTTAACCGACATCTGTCTCGTTTTTTTCCAGTCTACTTTGAAGAAAGTTTGGAGTTATGGCTTTACTAAAAACAATGAAGTCCTTGATCAACCAGAGACTATCTGCAGCTGCTGAAGAGATATTTGGGATCGTTGGAGGAATTCTAAAAGAGTACGAGGATGAAGCTTTTCCATCAAGAAACTGACCGCCAACGCAGACTACTGGATATGGTTTTAAAACCAATCATCAAATTACACAGAGCAGGTTGGTAAAACCACTACACTGTCAAAAAATTGTTAGACTTTTTAAACGGTTGTTTTAAAAAAAACTCAATAAAGTAAACTAGGAAAAAAATTCAGCATGCTGTTTTGAGTAATTTTTTTAGGTTGAATTGGCAATAGTTAATAGCATTATAGTTGTAGTGGCCTACTTTTAGTCTGGCCTTAAACAAAGATTAGATGGGGGAGTAAGGATGCTGAATATACTGATTAAGTGTTTATTTTGCTGAATAAGTACTGATTATGTATTATGATAGACTGATTAGATAATGAGTCTGTTGGTTCAACCACTTGAACTCCAGCATCCCTATTCTGAAGGAACATTAGCTAAAAATGGCCGATCTACAAGTTCACAATGAGTTGCATTGTGAGCCTGTAACCCTCGTCAGTTTCACTAAAACTGGAGTGTTTAAGTTGTTGAAATGGTTGCAAAGATCACATGCAATTTGGGTAGCAAGGACATGTTTATGGATAAGACATTAAGCTGTTTTGATGTAATAAACAGTTAAAAAGTTTGTCATTTCACACTGGAATCAAAACAAACATACAGAACTGATTAAACAATGCAACGCTGCAAATTTCTCTTGACCATTACAAAGACACGTGTGGAACCACTGCATGATAAAGTGTAGTTAACACTCAAAACATTTAATTGTTTTTCCATTATTGTATTGTATCTTTTACCTAGACGTCCTGCTCTGCCCTGAACCAGAGTCTCCACAGATTAAAGAGGAACAACAGGAGAGGAGCCTCAGTCTGGTCCAGGAGGAACCAGAGTCTCCACAGGTTAAAGATGAACAACAGGAGAGGAGCCTCAGTCTGGTGCAGGAGGAACCAGAGTCTCCACAGATTAAAGAGGAACAGCAAGAGAGGAGCCTCAGTCTGGTCCAGGAGGAACCAGAGTCTCCACAGATTAAAGAGGAACAGCAGGAGAGGAGCCCTAGTCTGGTCCAGGAGGAACCAGAGGCTCCACAGATTAGAGAGGTACAGGAGAAGCTAAAAGGACAAAAGGAGGCTGATGGGTCAAAAGAGAAATTACTAGCAGTGAAAAGTCAAGATGATGACAACCTGGAGACAGAGCCTGTAGCCAGCACCTCAACTGAACATATGAAAACACAAGTGTATGTAGAGGACTGTGGAACATCAAAACCAACACACACAGGGGAAAAGCCCTTTACTTGCACAGTTTGTGGTAAAGGTTGTAGTCAAATGGGTGACCTAAAAATACACATGAGAACACACACAGGGGAAAAGCCCTTTACTTGCACAGTTTGTGGTAAAGGGTGCAGTCAAATGGGTGACCTAAAAATACACATGAGAACACACACAGGGGAAAGGCCCTTTAAATGCACAGTTTGTGGTAAAGGATGTGTTCACAGGGGACATCTGAAAACGCACATGAGGACTCATACAGGGGAAAAGCCCTTTACTTGCACAGTTTGTGGTAAAGGATGTAGTCGAATGGGTGTTCTAAAAATACACATGAGAACACACACAGGGGAAAAGCCCTGTACTTGCACAGTTTGTGGTAAGGGATGTAGTCAAATGTCTGGTCTAAAAAAACACATGAGAACACACACAGGGGAAAAGCCCTTTGCGTGTACAGTTTGTTGCAAAATCTTTAGTCAAAGTGGTCATCTAAAAACACACATGAGGACACATACATAGGAAAAAAATGCTTATGGATGAGAGTACTTTTTCAAAGAAGGCATTTGAGGTGACATTATTATGACCATCTTAGTCCAAGCTCATACAGGGGAAAAGACCTATACTTGCACGACGAGCGGCAAAGGCTTAAGTCAAATTGGTATCTAAAACAAATACTGTAAAAAATATATGGACAAAGCCAGCCCGGTTGGTCTCCAGTGGCGTACGCACCATAGAGGCAGGGCAGGCGGCCGCCTGCCCAACTAAAATCTCACCTCCCCTAGAAAAGAAAAAGTAAAAGACCGAAAAAAATCCAAACAGAATAGTGGCTGTCGGACCATTAGCCCGCCTCCTCGTCCATTCACGCAGGCAGGCAGCTAATCACCACCGTATCCATTCAGCAGAGCGACGTCGCCTATAGTGATGCAAATGTAGCCTTTGTCTTCATGGGTGCTAGGAGTACCAGGGGTGGGGGTCTGGGCCATCACCTGTACTCACCTGGCATAAAAGGGGCTCTGAGAGCAGCTTGAGCCATTCATTACTAAACTACAACATGAAGAGACCACTGCTGAAGAATTTTGCCTTAACAGTTGTGTCCCATCCCTTAGTCGTACTGTGATGATGGGAAAACGATGACAACATAATTGTAGTAGTGGACATGAAGTGAGTCCATTATGTTACCTGACAATCTTTCAGATTGACCAGTTTTCAGATTGGCCAGCTTTACTTTTGATTGATTTATTGATTGAATACTTTGTTAAGAATTTGCAAAAAATACAGAGGTACAGTTACACAATAATGCTAAAAGGATAACACAAAAAGCCCTGCATAATACATGACACACAAAGGCATGTTTGTGTTTAATGCTTTACTGGAAATATCTATCAAAGAAGCCATCCAAGTAGACGCATGATATCACACACAGATATTAATTGATTCTAATCCAGGATGACAATCACAAGTCATAAATACTGATGCAGAGGAATCATGTAATCTGACAATAACATAATTCATAAGTAAATTCAATTAACTCAATATGTGTCTGTGTTTATTCTCAGTATTGTGTGTATGGAAACTGTTTTAATTTCCCACGTGCAGTTGATTTGAATGCATACACTCACCATGGTGTACTATCAAATGATTGTGTTATGTGTAATCTGCTAAAACATATGGGGACTGATAGAGAAGGGTCCCGCCTTAGTTCATGCGGTCATAGAATGAGCACACCTGGAGATGAAATGTAAATGCTATTGAATAATACATTAATTTGTGTCTCCAAAAAATATTATCTGACACATTTACAATGTATTGTCAGCTTATAGATTGGCTATTTTCGTCATCTACAACACATTGTAAAATAGGGCTTGGTACATTAAATCATGAATTTAACCTCTAAACAATGAATAAACTCACAGCATGTCACATTAGTTTTTTAAACAGGAGTGTTAATCTAAAGATTGTTATGAGTTTATTTCCTGGCTAGACAACACCTGATCTTTTGGGTGTCAAGCTGAAAAGATTTGGTAACTCAGAAGTGGGCACTGCATATTAGCATTAAAATGCCCCTGTCAGCTTATCATGTATTTCACTGCATATGTATATCAACATTACACCTTAGTTAAAGTTGTACAATGCAGAATCACAAATAACGATTTTTAGCAACCTCTGCTGGTCACTACCGTCACTGCATACAATTTCCCTAGTCCTCGATTACCCAGAATTCCATTCGTTTTCACCGGAAGCCGGAAGCGTTTCAAAAAGCGATCTTTTAATTGTTTTATACTATCTACGGATCGTTTCTCTTAGCCAGTGGAGCATTAGTTACCATGAGCTGTGCTTTCTTTTTCTGTTCTTTTTCGATCTTCCAATCCTACATTATCTTAAAATCAGCGTGAGGTTCCTTTTTGTTAATAGCGCGGTAGTTCCTGGCCAAACAGGAAACCGTTGCGGTAGTTCCTGAGGACGTCGGCCACGACGTCATGACGTTGGCCAGGAATGTCATTTTCCCGGGAAAGTCCCCCCCGTACACGTTCAATAGAAAATATATAAATAAAAGGCTTCCGGGGGTGAAATTCACGGAGTGGGTGTTGTGAAACTTTTGCCACTCGCAAAAGATATACAATTTAACTTTAGTTTTGTTGAAAACGTTACCTAGTATTACTTTAAACAAAGAACGAGCTAAAAAGTGTCATCTTTTATTACCCAATATTGTTCTAATCATGTCATCTTTTATTTTCCAGTATTGTTCTAATCTTGCCAACACATTGTAAAATAGGGCTTGGTACATTAAATCATGAATTTAACCTCTAAACAATGAATAAGCTCACAGCATGTCACATTAGTTTTTTAAACAGGAGTGTTAATCTAAAGATTGTTATGAGTTTATTTCCTGGCTAGACAACACCTGATCTTTTGGGTGTCAAGCTGAAAAGATTTGGTAACTCAGAAGTGGGCAAACATGTCTTTCAGATTGACAAATTGGTTGATGGACTATTGAGTCAGTTCTGTAATAATTAGAATAAAAAACAAAAATCACACAGTCTGCTTTCCATTCACTCTCAAGCTGACTGATTTGAATGTGTGAAACCCAGTGAATCAAACGATAGGAGTGGCACACTGCATATTAGCATTAAAATGCCCCTGTCAGCTTATCATGTATTTCACTGCATATGTATATCAACATTACACCTTAGTTAAACAAAGAACGAGCTAAAAAGTGTCATCTTTTATTACCCAATATTGTTCTAATCATGTCATATTTTATTTTCCAGTATTGTTCTAATCTTGCCATCTTTTAATTGTTCATATCAGGTCAGTGGGTGTTATTTTCCTTTATGTATGTTCCTTTGTGTCAACATAGAAATCTACTTGGCTGTATCACCAGAAGGCTAATGGTCCAAAGAAACACATCAACTATTGGATACAACAAGTGTCCTCAATTAAACAAAGACAAAAGGACTAAAACAAATCTTAAAAAATCAGATGACTGCAGCAACCTTCATGCATACACACACATAAGCGTTTGCAATTGAGAAGACACACACACACACACACACACACACACACACACACACACACACACACACACACACACACACACACACACACACACACACACACCCCTTTGTCCTGACCTTATGCAGTCTCAATGTCACAGCACAGTATTAATGACAATTAATACTGAACCCCCCCCCCCCCCCCACACACACACACACACACGCACGCACACAACAGGGGGTCCTCAGAGATACTACAGGGGTATTGCCAAATCTTTGTTTTTTTTTACATTAGCCACTTTAACCCTAGCATCCCTATTCTTAGGGGAACATTGGCTGAAAATATCCAGTTAAGTCATTAATGTAAAAAAAAAGCTTTTCCAGCACTTTGGAGAATTGTGAAAGCAATGACACCGGTCTGTAGTTATTGAAACTATGTTTATCGCCTGTTTTAAAAAGTGGAATAACTTTTGCAACCTTCATTCTATCTGGAAAAATACCTGTATGAAAAGATATAAGAGATAACATTAAGCTTAACATCATCCTCTGAAAGTGATTCAATCAAATTGCCCTGAAGCGTTTCAATTGCACCAGAAGATCAAAGGGGGCGCTATTTAGCACGGACGGAAGTTCTCCTCGCCCTCTTCTTCCATTGTTACTTGGAAGCATCCCCGCAGGCACAGAATATAAATCCTCAATCCATCCATCAAAACGTTATAAGGTTTAATTTTCATATCAGTAGGCCTAATGTGTTTGTTATCGTTCAAAACACGTACTTGGTAGGGAAAGCTAAGCTGGTCCCCACAGCTAGCGCTGCTAGCCTGGTCATATTATAAGTAAAACCTTGATTCTGTCCGTCACACAACGCAACGGTGTTGCTTCCCAACATGTCGCGAGGTGTGCATCGATATAACACGTTGAAACGGGCGGGTCTAAGTACACGTATCATCCATATTGTTCAATTAAAAGCATTTTAATCTGATCGGCAGCCATTTTCTCAGAGTTATAATGTATCAGAGACTGCAATACACCTCCCTACCGATAGGGTCACGTAATTGAAAGCATATGAAGGAAATTGAGAACATGGCCACCGGTCGGATTAATACGCTTTTTATCAAACAATACGGAAGAAACGGGTACTTAGACACAGGCGTTTTAATTTGTTACATCCGTGCCCGTGGGGTCAGCACTTTATATTTGAAATCTGAACGTTTATGTAGATGTACGGGTTGTAATGGAGACATTTCCAAAACCAGGAACAAGTAGCGCCATGACGCTTGTGACGGTCACCAGAGAATTCGACCCAGGACAATTCGCCCAGCCGCGAATTTGAGTCAGCTCGACCCAAATCGACCGGGTCGAATTATCTGTGTAACCCCTAGAGGGTAGTAGAGTACAAGGTGACGGTGGTGAGGTCCTGAAGGTACAAGGTGACGGTGACTTTATCGGCGGAAAAAAGAATATTGTAGCTTCCATTAGCCTCCATTAGCTTTGTAACGAGTGCAACAAAAACACCAACACAGTACAGTTTCACCCTGACAGACAAATAATAATTGATTGGTAAATCAATGTACATATTATTATTATTATGTCTCTGTCTCTCTCTCTCTGTCTCTCTCTCTCACGGTCCGGGTCGAATTGTCCGGTCCAAGCGGATCGAAAGCGGGTCGACCTGACCGGGTAAAATTGTTTGTGTGTGTACTTGCAGTGCAGTCTCAGCAACTTATTTATGCACCAGAGGGTGAAAATTAGGCACATTTGGTCCACATTATACTTGTAGTAGAAACACATTGTTTAGCCAAAGTGTTGCATCAATCCAGCCTCAGAATAAAATACTTCTTAAAAATTAGACGGATTTCAAAATAAAACTGGAATTTAGCAATTATTTATTAAAATGTTGGCCCTTCCTCCTTTTATATGCCATATCTTGAGATTTCAGTAAACCCTCTTTGTACTGCTGTTTGCTTTGTGTGCTGTATTAATGTATTGGTTTGTTGAGTCAAACATGGAAAATGTGTAACTTTTGAGGAAAACCATAACTAATATGAACTAGTATCAATGTGGCCTAAATTGTTACTTGCTGTTTTAATTGAAAGTGAATAAAATGTCAACTTCTGCAAATCATGGTGTTTTCACTCAGAAGTGGGCAAACACGTCTTTCAGATTGACAAATTGGTTGATGGACTATTGAGTCAGTCCTTTAATGATTCAAATAAATTAGCAAACTACAAAAAACAACAATTCACACTGTCTGCTTTCCATTCACTCTCAAGCTGACTGATTTGAATGTGTGAAACCCAGTGAATCAAACGATAGGAGTGGCACACTGCATATTAGCATTACAATGCCCCAGTCAGCTGATCATGTATTTCACTGCATACGTATATCAACATTACACCTTAGTTAAACAAAGAACAAGCTAAAACGTGTCATCTTTTATTTTCCAGTATTGCATTTTTTTATTGTTCATATCAGGTCAGTGGGTGTTATTTTCCTTTATGTATGTTCCTTTTTGTCGACAAACAAATCTACTTGGCCGTATCACCAGACGACCATAGAAACACTGAGAAAATGAACAATTGGATTATACCACAAAACGGAAGTAATTCTTTTGGAGGCAAGGACGATGGATTAAAAGTCAGTGCTTAGTTTGAAACCTTGATGTAGTTCATGGACTCAGAACCTTAACCAGCCACATAGCCTACCATCAAAGTCAGATTAAATGACTTATGCTAAACAGGGATCTAAAAAGCGTTTTATTATTTTATAAAAAAACATTTATTAATCTTCAGTAGGCGTGACTACTGTAATTACAGATCTCCCTACAAATCAATGAGATGGCCTGGACTGCTGGCATAGCGGTCCAGTTCGAGTCCCGATCCTGACGGCCTTTGCCTGCATGTCACTCCCCCCCTGCTGAAAAAACCAGCACAAACCAGCTTATGGTGGTTGCTGGTTTTAGCTGGTTTTAGCTGGTATTAGCTGGTCTTAGCTGGTCTTAAGCTGGTTTAGATGGCATACCAGGCTGGACAAGCTGGTCAGGCTGGTCAGGCTGGTTTGCCAGTGTAGTTGGTTAGCTGGTCACTAAGCTGGATTCTGCTGGTCTTTGCTGGTCAGCCAGCTGGCTGGCTGGACTGACCAGCAAAGCCAAGCTGGTAGCTGGTCTTTGCTGGTCAAATGGGTGGACTGCCCAGCTAAGACCAGCTTACCAGCTAGACTTAGCTGGTCAGATGGCTGGACACTGGACAGACCAGCAAAGACCAGCTTAGCAGCTGGTCAAGTTTGGTTAGATCAGTGGTTCTCAACATGTGGATCGGGACTCCCAGGGGGGTCCCCACGTGATTTGGGGGTGGTCCCCAGATGACAGTGAAGTGATAATTTAAGGACCTTTAAGACCTTTTTAGTACCTAAAAAAAACCACCATTACTGCATCAAAAGTAATCAACAAACTATACTATAAAAAAATGTCAAACATTGGCCAAATTGTCTAACAATAATAATAATATAAGAAAACATTTTGAAAATAGCAGATCTACAAGCTCACAACACCTTCCTTGCGAGGCGTTGTGAGCTTGAAGATCTGCTATTTTCACAATAGAGTCAAACTAAACGTAATGCATCAACTCCTACATTCCAAGTGCTTTAAGGGTGGGGGGTCCCCAGTTCAAATATGATTATTTTGGGACGTCGCAGCCTGAAAGGGTTGAGGACCACTGGGTTAGATCACGTGTGTGTTTCCCAAAACAGTGGGTCGGGGCCCATTTGTGGGTCATGTACACATCACGAGGAAAGATCCCTTTTTTTGTTTCCTACAAAAATATATTACTATATTATTTCAAAACATTTCCCACCCAAAAATCTAAAATCTTCCTCAATAAAAAAACAAATAAATACAAAATCTAAGAAATTCCATCAATTAATAAAAAAAAGCATGCAGTGAAAATAGCAGATCTACAAGCGTTGTGAGCTTGCAGATCTGCTATTTTAACTAGTTTGGATCCCGGGGAGACATCATACCTGCTGTGAAGATTTTCTTCTGTTACAATTGCCCCCCCCCCCAGTATATACAGTATATTTTATTGTATTGTATTGTATTGTATTGTATTGTATTGTATTGTATTGTATTGTATTGCATTGTATTTTACTTTACATTTCTTGTCCTTTTCTTGTGATGTGACATAAATATTATATTTAATAATAATAATAATAATAATAATAATAATAATAATAATAATAATAATAACTAGAAAATGTGCTCCTCGGAGCACAAGTCTCCGCCAGCAGACTATAGCAATTATATTATCATAGCAATAACTAATGAGATAGTTGAGATGTTTAAAAAAAGATAGGATGAAAAAAAGAGATCCAAACATTTTTGAAGATCGAGGACACACACACGCACGGACGGGTGATTTGGACTAGAAGATACTGTTCCAATCAAGACTGATTGATCCTGTCTTACCTCGCTTCAAAAACGTAAACGGCTTTTTGAAGTGACACACCTTTTTATTATAGGATTGTATTTCGTCATGCGTCCCTCTAGCCAATCAGAGACATTGATGTCAACATATTGACACGTATTAAGAGTTCGGCTTTGTTGTGGGATCATTTCAACTCTAGTCCTCTTCTACGTTACAATTGTAGATGAGTATGCTTTCTTAGCTTTGGCCTTCTGCGCCTTTGCTTGACCAATGTTAGGTGTTCTCAGAGGGAAACACACACGCACAGACGGGTGACTTGGACTTACTGAAGGTACTGTTCCAATCAAGTCTGATTGATCCTGTTTTACCTCACTTCAAAAAGTAATGGCTTTTTGAAGTGACACACCTATTTATAGAATTTTATTTCGTCACGCGTCCCTCTAGCCAATCAGAGGCATTGGTGTCAACAAATTGACACGTGTCACGTGGAGCTTGCCCAATGTTAGCTTGGCTAACAATGTTTGCTCACACAAAGCGAAAACATATTCTCCACCTTCGGCGGAGACAATAATGTATTATTATTATCATGACAACATTCATCCAAACTTATTTACTTAATTTCGCAATTGGCAAATAATATGCTAGTTTGATTCTAAATAACACTTTTTTTTGCTATGGTTACCAAAATGAACAGATCTACAGATCTACATCTTGTCGCAATTTGACGTGTTGTGAGCTTGTACATCTGTTTTTACAGGGAAGTGGGCCCTTTATGGGCCCTGAGCAGTGTTGCCATATCTGCTTATTATAAGTGACTTTGGGCTTGTTTTTCTGTAAAGTTGCTTGTAAATATTAGTGAAATATTTCAATTATTATTTTTGAAAATAGCAGATCTACAAGCTCACAATGTGTTGCAAATGCGACGCACTGTGAGCTTGTAGATCGGCTATTTTCAAATAGGTTTAAAGTGCAAATGTCGCTTCTTTTGGGCTTAATTTTTTTCACAGACCTGGCTGCTTATTTCTCTCACAAAATCTGGCAACACTGTCTCAGCAGGCTCGCGACCCTTGAACTCTATGCTCGCAACAGCTCGAGATGCGCGGGGAGAATGAATGCTGTTTGAGTCGAGCTGCCTGCAGGCTGCAGCTCTCACTTCAATAGAAAGTTAGATAAATTGCGTTGCTTTTTTGGATTCATCAAAAATAATTATAAACCGGCTTCAGAGAAGATAAAAGAAAGAAGAAGAAGCGGCGGACATTTTAGGTGAGTGTTGACACACACAGAAATACTATTTATGTAGGCGTTTTAGGCTACTATTACTGTATTGATAATTAAGTGCGTAGGCTGCTGTGTTCGAAGTCAATCACAAGTGACTCATGTCATGACCCAACTCTACACATTTAGTTATTTAATTTGTCTTGATAAAGGGATTATGACAATAATTACAATAAATTATAGTGGGAATATACAATATAATTTATACTATAGGCCACTACTGCTTGCCTGTGTGCCGCTCAAAACTAAATTCAGAATATGACGTCTGTGTGTGTGTGTGTGTGTGTGTGTGTGTGTGTGTGTGTGTGTGTGTGTGTGTGTTATTATTACACATTTCTTTGGCTGCAGTGGCCAAAATGAATGGTTTGCAGCCCTACTAAAAGAGAAAAAGGAACCCAGAGAGAACCATTATGTGTTATGCCCCCCCCCCCCCCCCCCTCCCACAAAGAGAAGAAAACAGTTTGAAGGTAAAGTGATATTGTTTTGTTAAATGTTAAAGTAATCATTGCTTGTTCAGTAACAGGGGTCTCCCAGACTCTCCACCTCTTTAGTAAGCCGAAAATGCATTTCCAGGAATACCAAATTTAACCAATCAGAACTCATACAGGATACAGGATAAATAAGTTACAATTGGAAGTGATGACACAAAGAAGTGGGCATACAAAATTTGAACCCATTTAGACCAGGAACGCATCTGTGTAATTGTTTTGATTTCTTTGGCTAGACCTTTGGCTTCAAAAATAGCAGATCTACAAGCTCATAGCGCGACACCGAGTGGCGCGCTATGAGCATGTAGATCTGCTATTTTTGAAAATCTTTGAATATATATGTTTTAAAGTGAACATTTGTACCTCAAATCTTTTTCCTTTTATGTTCAAAAAACTTTTAGGATTTAGAGAGCATTTTTAGAATCGGCCCCAGGTCTTAATGGGTTAAAGCTGCACTATGTAACTTTCCTCTTCTACCCCGGATTTGAACCCGGTTTCCTGAGCAAGTGCTGTAACCTTTTACCATTGAGCTAATAGAGCCTGCCTGCTTGCTCAGGTGATACATTGAATCTTGACCATCAGATCAAAATTCATGTCAGATCCTGTGTCTAGGTGAGACATGACCTTTGACACTATCTAAATGTGTCAATAGAAGTATAGGGAGACTAAATACAACCACCCCAATTATATAAGTTATATTGTATTATTTGTATTAACATACTCTAACATACAGATTGTATAAGTTATATTGTATTAATATACTCTACGATACATGTTGCATAAAATTACATTTTATTCCACTTTAACTTTCTAACAAAAAACATCTTGTTTTATCCAAAATATATTACTTGCACTACCTTTAGACTCTGACTCGTCTGAATACGGTGGAGATACTGTTGTTCCCCAAGCTATCCACGACGAAATGTCAAGTACAGTCATACCCAGAAGAAGGCCAAAGAGTTGGAGCTGGACCTACAGCATCTTAAAACTAAGTAAGCAATGACTAATGTTAACGAAACAGTTGCATGAGTTTGCTCTTCTCTTTTTGTATATATCGATATGTTGGTTATTTGTTCTCATGTTCTTTTTTACTTAGATCTTGACCACAAATGTTAAAAAAACATTATATAGAAAGCATGTTAAATGGAGTGGACAGATGCTAGGCTCATTATTAAACTGGTATCCTACTAAGGCATACATCAATTCAGTTTTTATTTTTTATTTTTCCGTACCCTGTTCATGCTTTAAGATGCAACAAATTAGAGATTGCAAAACAGAAACTGGAGGAAGGGCCCCAATATAGCTCTGCAGCAAAGCCTGACATCCCTGCTGCAGATAAGCAAACCAGTGACAGCATAGGTGTGTTTAGACAGTGATACTGTTCTACGGAAAATGGTGACAATGTGTACAATATAAGTACTGTGATACTGCCAAAAGGAGCTTAAATATGATTCTCTACATTTTCAGTTGCAACTTCCTCCGTTTCCTCTTCCCCCGAGTCAGACGATTTGGCATCGACACCTGGGATGTTTGACGGCAACGGTGACAAGGTATTGAAGAAACATACTGTGTAGGACAGTGGTTCTTAAAAGTGGGGTTCCACAGTGTCCCCAGCTAAATAAGAAACAGTTATCATTTCAAAAATAGGCAACGTGTCATGATGCATCGTGAGCTTGTAGATCAGCTATGTTTTGCTATTTTTGAACTATTTTTGAACAGTTTTGCCTATGGCATGAAGAAAATAGGGATGCCGGGTGGAAAAGGTTAATTTCACTACTATTTTACCAGCTAGAATGTAATCCAATGACAATGTACTGTATAAGAATTACTTCAACTCTCCCCACCTACAGTATAGACAGTTGTAGAATTCTGTACTAAATGTAATCCAACAATTAACATCTTCTCTATTGGAGGTCCATGGCACCAACTCTTTTCTAAATGGGTCCACATTTGGGGGTCCTTGAAAATGTAATTTCTTTACAGTAAATTCTGTTTGAAGTGGGCCTGCTTTTGTCAAAAATGAGTCTGAAATGTCATGGTAAAATGTTTTTTAATTTCTAAAACATGTGTTGTTTTCTTCTGTTTCAGGTCCACATTGGCTCTGGTGTGTGGCTCGAAAAGGAGATCTGGAAGATGGTGGCAGCAAACACCAAGGACTCCCTGTTCATGAAGGAGCTTGCTGTTGCCATTTTGGACAACAACCCTGAAGACCATGCAGGAGCCTTACAAAGAATGCCCCACTAGCAAGGGGGAGGCCAAACCCCCCTGACCGCAGGACTCAGAAGAGGTATGTTTACTGAGGGGTGGGGGGGTTCATTATGACTTGATCTCATAATTCAATCTGCTCTGTGCATGACTGTAGTTCTCTTTTCCAGAAGGTGGAATTCCCGTTAGCGTTACCTGTTCAGTTTTTCATACCTTCATTTGGTTGTCTCAGCAGCATACTGTTTCAACCAGAAACACATATGGAGATGTTGGTTGTTTCCAATTTATATCTGCTGCCGAGCCAATCAAATGAAGCTATGAAAAACTGATCGGGAAACGGGAATGTCACCTTCTGGAAAAGAGATTAAGAGATTAAGCTTATTAATCAATCATAAAAGAAAATACTCTATTGTAATAAAATCGATTTTATGGCTGAAAGAAATGCCGATCTACAAGCTTGCAACTCGTTGGACGTGTTGTGAGCTTGTAGATCAAAAAAGTAATCAATAGAATAATCGCAAGTAGAATAATTGGTAGTGGCAGCCCTACATGCATGTTTGGCAGGGGTAGCTTTTTCCCCCAAATTGTTGTTGTCCATTGTAGCCATCTGACTTATTGCCTGCCCACTGTCCACCCACCTTTTTCATTCAAATGCATGTTTTCTAACTGAACTGAAACACGGGGTTAAAAAAACACTTCACCCCATTTTCAACTCATCTTCATATAATTGGTCCTCACTAATACACATTTTAAGATGGCACCATTTATGTCTACTCACTCTGTGTTTCGTTGATAGGTCGTGGACAGTTTAGAAACCTGCCTACCTTTGACATCATCGGTAGGCAGGTTTGGTCATTTAGAACAACTTTATTTGTTCATTATTAATGCAAGAACAATGGCTTCTACTTCTGCATGCAAACTTTCCAGGTAGAGACACACTGTAGTTTCTATTAGCTTGGAATCTCCATTGGTGATGTCACTGGTAGGCAGGTTTCTGAACTGTCCACATTCCACCAATGAGTGGCAGAACGAGTAGACAGAAATGGTGCCATTGTATAATGAACATTAGCGAGGATCAGTTAGTTATATGAAGATAAGGTTGAAAATGGGTGAAGTTTAAGTTACTTTAAGTTTTTCTCAAAACATCACAATTCATTTAACTCACCCCATGCAGTATATTGCTAATTATATTTGTTTTATTGTTGGGGGTTCTTGTTTGTTTTCTTTCAGACTGTTTCCATTGGTGGCTGCAGGGGCAGAACATTCTCACAAAGAGGAAGGCCATGGACCATGGCCAGGACATCAATAGAAAGGACAAGAAATTGTGTGTCTGTGTAGGGGGGGGGTTGATATGGGGGTAATGCTTTATAGCGCCACCAGCAGGCCGATTTTTGCAAGACACATTTTTGGCTGCAACTTTACAGATGTTTTCCAAACATCACACACATCGGTATACAGTATCTCCATAGTCATGTAATCAAGACGGATCTGTCCGATTTTTCATATTCTCTCACTCTTTTCCAGTCATTTGAACACTGTGTGTGTGTTAGTGTGTTCCTCAGGTTGAAGTTCATGTATTTATGTGTTTATTTATACATTTATTTGTTATTTAAATGTTGTTTTTGAGGGTTTTTTATAAGTGTTTAATAAATTATTGTTATGTATGAAATTGATACATGATTATTTATGACTTTGTGGATTTTGCTCACTTTTATATAGGCTACTGTAGGCTACTGTTTTTTAAATATACCACGTGCTGTGGGCACCTGGCTGAAATTCACCATGATCATGCATCCTCTCCAGCAAAGTTGGTCACTGCATATCCAGAATACACCTGAATACACATAAATACCAGATAGCAGCTTAAACCAGCTTAAACCAGCTACCAGCTAAACCATCATAAACACCAGCTACCAGCTTAAACCAGCTAAACCATCATAAATACCAGCTACCAGCTTAAACCAGCTAAACCATCAAAAATACCAGCTACCAGCTTAAACCAGCTAAACCATCAAAAATACCAGCTACCAGCTTAAACCAGCTAAACCATCATAAATACCAGCTACCAGCTTAAACCAGCTAAACCATCAAAAATACCAGCTACCAGCTTAAACCAGCTACCAGTTTAAACCAGCAAAACCTACCACCTTAAGCTGGTCAACCACCAAGACCAGCTTAAGGTGTGTTTTGGACGTCCAAAACACACCTTAAGGTGGTCAACCACCAAGACCAGCTAAAACCAGCTGGTCCAGCTTAGGCTGGTCTAAGCTGTTTTTTTCAGCAGGGCCATCTCTCTCTCCCCATTTCCTGTCAGCCTACTGTCCTGTCAATAAAGGTTGGGTAACAATCCCCAAAACAAATCTTTAAAAATCTCTCATAACTACAGCTGATTCAGAACGCTGCCACTCAAGTCTTTAGTAATTCAAAGAAAATTGAGCATATCAGTTCTTAAATCTTAACACTGGCTCCCTGTATGTCAAAAAGTCAATTTCAAAATTCTACTGGTCTATAAAGCATGGTCTAGACGGGCATCTGATCTTATTTGATATCATGAACCATCCAGACCTCTATGGTCATCTGGGAAAGGTTTGCATTATGACCCTAGAATAAAAACGTAGCAAGGGGAATCAGCAGTCAGTTTAATGTGCCACATATCTGTTACAGACTCCCTGAAACCCCCCCCCTTTCCCTATATTTGCAGTGATGGGAGCAGTAATTGGCCAGTTTATTTCTATTGTTGGTGTGCCCCACCCCTTCACTCTGATTGGGCCATCAGGGCCCTCTGTTAGTATTTAACAAGAGTTTGTTCTGCTTGGTTGGTGGTGCCACTTCAATCTTTGCTAGTTGTTAAGAGCTGAACTTCTCTTTCCTGCACTAGCAGATATTTAGTTTTGGTTCTACTTGTGTGCTTAATTTTACTAGATGTTCTGGCTCTAAGTCAGTTAACCGACATCTGTCTCGTTTTTTTCCAGTCTACTTTGAAGAAAGTTTGGAGTTATGGCTTTACTAAAAACAATGAAGTCCTTGATCAACCAGAGACTATCTGCAGCTGCTGAAGAGATATTTGGGATCGTTGGAGGAATTCTAAAAGAGTACGAGGATGAAGCTTTTCCATCAAGAAACTGACCGCCAACGCAGACTACTGGATATGGTTTTAAAACCAATCATCAAATTACACAGAGCAGGTTGGTAAAACCACTACACTGTCAAAAAATTGTTAGACTTTTTAAACGGTTGTTTTAAAAAAAACTCAATAAAGTAAACTAGGAAAAAAATTCAGCATGCTGTTTTGAGTAATTTTTTTAGGTTGAATTGGCAATAGTTAATAGCATTATAGTTGTAGTGGCCTACTTTTAGTCTGGCCTTAAACAAAGATTAGATGGGGGAGTAAGGATGCTGAATATACTGATTAAGTGTTTATTTTGCTGAATAAGTACTGATTATGTATTATGATAGACTGATTAGATAATGAGTCTGTTGGTTCAACCACTTGAACTCCAGCATCCCTATTCTGAAGGAACATTAGCTAAAAATGGCCGATCTACAAGTTCACAATGAGTTGCATTGTGAGCCTGTAACCCTCGTCAGTTTCACTAAAACTGGAGTGTTTAAGTTGTTGAAATGGTTGCAAAGATCACATGCAATTTGGGTAGCAAGGACATGTTTATGGATAAGACATTAAGCTGTTTTGATGTAATAAACAGTTAAAAAGTTTGTCATTTCACACTGGAATCAAAACAAACATACAGAACTGATTAAACAATGCAACGCTGCAAATTTCTCTTGACCATTACAAAGACACGTGTGGAACCACTGCATGATAAAGTGTAGTTAACACTCAAAACATTTAATTGTTTTTCCATTATTGTATTGTATCTTTTACCTAGACGTCCTGCTCTGCCCTGAACCAGAGTCTCCACAGATTAAAGAGGAACAACAGGAGAGGAGCCTCAGTCTGGTCCAGGAGGAACCAGAGTCTCCACAGGTTAAAGATGAACAACAGGAGAGGAGCCTCAGTCTGGTGCAGGAGGAACCAGAGTCTCCACAGATTAAAGAGGAACAGCAAGAGAGGAGCCTCAGTCTGGTCCAGGAGGAACCAGAGTCTCCACAGATTAAAGAGGAACAGCAGGAGAGGAGCCCTAGTCTGGTCCAGGAGGAACCAGAGGCTCCACAGATTAGAGAGGTACAGGAGAAGCTAAAAGGACAAAAGGAGGCTGATGGGTCAAAAGAGAAATTACTAGCAGTGAAAAGTCAAGATGATGACAACCTGGAGACAGAGCCTGTAGCCAGCACCTCAACTGAACATATGAAAACACAAGTGTATGTAGAGGACTGTGGAACATCAAAACCAACACACACAGGGGAAAAGCCCTTTACTTGCACAGTTTGTGGTAAAGGTTGTAGTCAAATGGGTGACCTAAAAATACACATGAGAACACACACAGGGGAAAAGCCCTTTACTTGCACAGTTTGTGGTAAAGGGTGCAGTCAAATGGGTGACCTAAAAATACACATGAGAACACACACAGGGGAAAGGCCCTTTAAATGCACAGTTTGTGGTAAAGGATGTGTTCACAGGGGACATCTGAAAACGCACATGAGGACTCATACAGGGGAAAAGCCCTTTACTTGCACAGTTTGTGGTAAAGGATGTAGTCGAATGGGTGTTCTAAAAATACACATGAGAACACACACAGGGGAAAAGCCCTGTACTTGCACAGTTTGTGGTAAGGGATGTAGTCAAATGTCTGGTCTAAAAAAACACATGAGAACACACACAGGGGAAAAGCCCTTTGCGTGTACAGTTTGTTGCAAAATCTTTAGTCAAAGTGGTCATCTAAAAACACACATGAGGACACATACATAGGAAAAAAATGCTTATGGATGAGAGTACTTTTTCAAAGAAGGCATTTGAGGTGACATTATTATGACCATCTTAGTCCAAGCTCATACAGGGGAAAAGACCTATACTTGCACGACGAGCGGCAAAGGCTTAAGTCAAATTGGTATCTAAAACAAATACTGTAAAAAATATATGGACAAAGCCAGCCCGGTTGGTCTCCAGTGGCGTACGCACCATAGAGGCAGGGCAGGCGGCCGCCTGCCCAACTAAAATCTCACCTCCCCTAGAAAAGAAAAAGTAAAAGACCGAAAAAAATCCAAACAGAATAGTGGCTGTCGGACCATTAGCCCGCCTCCTCGTCCATTCACGCAGGCAGGCAGCTAATCACCACCGTATCCATTCAGCAGAGCGACGTCGCCTATAGTGATGCAAATGTAGCCTTTGTCTTCATGGGTGCTAGGAGTACCAGGGGTGGGGGTCTGGGCCATCACCTGTACTCACCTGGCATAAAAGGGGCTCTGAGAGCAGCTTGAGCCATTCATTACTAAACTACAACATGAAGAGACCACTGCTGAAGAATTTTGCCTTAACAGTTGTGTCCCATCCCTTAGTCGTACTGTGATGATGGGAAAACGATGACAACATAATTGTAGTAGTGGACATGAAGTGAGTCCATTATGTTACCTGACAATCTTTCAGATTGACCAGTTTTCAGATTGGCCAGCTTTACTTTTGATTGATTTATTGATTGAATACTTTGTTAAGAATTTGCAAAAAATACAGAGGTACAGTTACACAATAATGCTAAAAGGATAACACAAAAAGCCCTGCATAATACATGACACACAAAGGCATGTTTGTGTTTAATGCTTTACTGGAAATATCTATCAAAGAAGCCATCCAAGTAGACGCATGATATCACACACAGATATTAATTGATTCTAATCCAGGATGACAATCACAAGTCATAAATACTGATGCAGAGGAATCATGTAATCTGACAATAACATAATTCATAAGTAAATTCAATTAACTCAATATGTGTCTGTGTTTATTCTCAGTATTGTGTGTATGGAAACTGTTTTAATTTCCCACGTGCAGTTGATTTGAATGCATACACTCACCATGGTGTACTATCAAATGATTGTGTTATGTGTAATCTGCTAAAACATATGGGGACTGATAGAGAAGGGTCCCGCCTTAGTTCATGCGGTCATAGAATGAGCACACCTGGAGATGAAATGTAAATGCTATTGAATAATACATTAATTTGTGTCTCCAAAAAATATTATCTGACACATTTACAATGTATTGTCAGCTTATAGATTGGCTATTTTCGTCATCTACAACACATTGTAAAATAGGGCTTGGTACATTAAATCATGAATTTAACCTCTAAACAATGAATAAACTCACAGCATGTCACATTAGTTTTTTAAACAGGAGTGTTAATCTAAAGATTGTTATGAGTTTATTTCCTGGCTAGACAACACCTGATCTTTTGGGTGTCAAGCTGAAAAGATTTGGTAACTCAGAAGTGGGCACTGCATATTAGCATTAAAATGCCCCTGTCAGCTTATCATGTATTTCACTGCATATGTATATCAACATTACACCTTAGTTAAAGTTGTACAATGCAGAATCACAAATAACGATTTTTAGCAACCTCTGCTGGTCACTACCGTCACTGCATACAATTTCCCTAGTCCTCGATTACCCAGAATTCCATTCGTTTTCACCGGAAGCCGGAAGCGTTTCAAAAAGCGATCTTTTAATTGTTTTATACTATCTACGGATCGTTTCTCTTAGCCAGTGGAGCATTAGTTACCATGAGCTGTGCTTTCTTTTTCTGTTCTTTTTCGATCTTCCAATCCTACATTATCTTAAAATCAGCGTGAGGTTCCTTTTTGTTAATAGCGCGGTAGTTCCTGGCCAAACAGGAAACCGTTGCGGTAGTTCCTGAGGACGTCGGCCACGACGTCATGACGTTGGCCAGGAACGTCATTTTCCCGGGAAAGTCCCCCCCGTACACGTTCAATAGAAAATATATAAATAAAAGGCTTCCGGGGGTGAAATTCACGGAGTGGGTGTTGTGAAACTTTTGCCACTCGCAAAAGATATACAATTTAACTTTAGTTTTGTTGAAAACGTTACCTAGTATTACTTTAAACAAAGAACGAGCTAAAAAGTGTCATCTTTTATTACCCAATATTGTTCTAATCATGTCATCTTTTATTTTCCAGTATTGTTCTAATCTTGCCAACACATTGTAAAATAGGGCTTGGTACATTAAATCATGAATTTAACCTCTAAACAATGAATAAGCTCACAGCATGTCACATTAGTTTTTTAAACAGGAGTGTTAATCTAAAGATTGTTATGAGTTTATTTCCTGGCTAGACAACACCTGATCTTTTGGGTGTCAAGCTGAAAAGATTTGGTAACTCAGAAGTGGGCAAACATGTCTTTCAGATTGACAAATTGGTTGATGGACTATTGAGTCAGTTCTGTAATAATTAGAATAAAAAACAAAAATCACACAGTCTGCTTTCCATTCACTCTCAAGCTGACTGATTTGAATGTGTGAAACCCAGTGAATCAAACGATAGGAGTGGCACACTGCATATTAGCATTAAAATGCCCCTGTCAGCTTATCATGTATTTCACTGCATATGTATATCAACATTACACCTTAGTTAAACAAAGAACGAGCTAAAAAGTGTCATCTTTTATTACCCAATATTGTTCTAATCATGTCATATTTTATTTTCCAGTATTGTTCTAATCTTGCCATCTTTTAATTGTTCATATCAGGTCAGTGGGTGTTATTTTCCTTTATGTATGTTCCTTTGTGTCAACATAGAAATCTACTTGGCTGTATCACCAGAAGGCTAATGGTCCAAAGAAACACATCAACTATTGGATACAACAAGTGTCCTCAATTAAACAAAGACAAAAGGACTAAAACAAATCTTAAAAAATCAGATGACTGCAGCAACCTTCATGCATACACACACATAAGCGTTTGCAATTGAGAAGACACACACACACACACACACACACACACACACACACACACACACACACACACACACACACACACACACACACACACACACACACACCCCTTTGTCCTGACCTTATGCAGTCTCAATGTCACAGCACAGTATTAATGACAATTAATACTGAACCCCCACACACACACACACACACACACACACGCACGCACACAACAGGGGGTCCTCAGAGATACTACAGGGGTATTGCCAAATCTTTGTTTTTTTTTACATTAGCCACTTTAACCCTAGCATCCCTATTCTTAGGGGAACATTGGCTGAAAATATCCAGTTAAGTCATTAATGTAAAAATTAAAACGTTTTGGTCCTAAGACGGAACCTTGGGGGACCCTACATTCAATAATCATATACTCAGATGTGTTACCAGCATACTGCACATACTGTTGTCTTATATCTAAATAACTTCTCATCCAGTCAAGCACCATTCCTCTCATACCATATGTATATAGCTTAGAAATGAAAATAGAGTGATCCAAAGTGTCAAAAGCCTTCTTTAAATCGATAAATACCCCTATTGTATATTTATTTAGGTGTGTTGATGTTGTTATTTCTTCTATTATGTTCATTAGAGCTGTTGCTGTGGACCTATTTTGTCGAATGCCATATTGGTTCTCACTCAACAATTGATGTTTTTCAATAAAGCTATAAAATGTTTGCGCAAAGAGCTTTTCCAGCTATTTGGAAAATTGTGAAAGCAATGACACCGGTCTGTAGTTATTGAAGCTATGTTTATCGCCTGTTTTAAAAAGTGGAATAATTTTTGCAACCTTCATTCTATTCTGCATAATGTATATCAACATTACACCTTAGTTCAACAAAGAACAAGCTAAAAAGTATCTGTTCTTAAATCTTAACACTGGCTCCCTGTATGTCAAAAAGTCAAATTTAAAATATATAAAGCACGTTTTTGTTTGACATCTGATCTTGTGCGGCATCATGAACCATCCAGACCTCTATGCTTAAATGTCTGGAAATACACATTAACATGAATCCAACAGAAAAGATAATGTGTAAAATGAACAAAAACATAAATTTACACAACACTGATGATAGTGCTGTCAAACAGGTCTATGAAGCTATCTATGAAAACAGTTTAATCTGCAACACAATGTTATACAATATGTAGTGGAGGGGTCCCTGCTTCATCTCTCTCAGCTAAGGGGTCCTTGGCCTGAAAAATGTTGAAGACCCCTGCTATTGACAGAGAGATTTATTAAAATGTTGGTCCTTCCTCCTTTTATATGCCATATCTTTTAAAAGCCTTAAATGGTTGTTGGTGCAATTCCAACTCCAATTGGTGTAGTCAGTCAGTAGTGTTTGTATGTATTTGGTAACTTCTATTTTGTCCATTTGGTTACATAAGATTGTTATGAGTTTATTTCCTGGCAAGACAACACATGATCTTTTGGGTGTCAAGCTGAACAGATTTGGTTACTCAGAAGTGGGCAAACATGTCTTTCAGATTGACAAATTGGTTGATGGACTATTGAGTCAGTCCTGTAATAATTCGAATAAATTACAAAAAACAACAATTCACACTGTCTGCTTTCCATTCACTCTCAAGCTGACTGATTTGAATGTGTGAAACCCAGTGAATCAAACGATAGGAGTGGCACACTAAATATTAGCATTACAATGCCCCAGTCAGCTGATCATGTATTTCACTGCATACATATTAACATATATCAACATTACACCTTAGTTAAACAAAGAAAAAGCTAAAAAGTGTCAGCTTTTAATTTTCCAGTATTGCATTTTTTTAATTGTTCATATCAGGTCAGTGGGTTATTTTCCTTTATTTATGTTCCTTTCTTCTTGGCCGTATCACCAGACGACTAATGGTACAATAGAAACACTGAGAAAATGTATCAAACAAATCAACAATTGGATTATACCACAAAACGGAAGTAATTGTTTTGGAGGCAAGGACGAAGGATTAAAAGTCAGAGCTCAGTTTCAAACCTTGATGTAGTTCATGGACTCAGAACCTTAACCAGCCACATTAGTACCATCAAAGTCACAATAAATGACTTATGCAAAACAGGGATCTAAAAAGCGTTTTTATTATTTTATAAAACCATTTATTAATCTTCAGTAGATGTGACTACTGTAATGGTGTTATTACAGATCTCCCTACAAATCTATGAGATGGCCTGGACTGCTAGCATAGCGGTCCAGTTCGAGTCCCGATCCTTAGCTCCTGGCCTTAGCTGCATGTCTCTCCCCATTTCCTGTCAGCCTACTGTTCTGTCAAAAAAGGTTGGGTAAAAATCCCCAAAACAAATCTTTAAGAATCTATCAGATAACTGCAGCTGATTCGGAACGCTGCTACTCAAGTCTTTAGTAATTCAAAGAAAATGGAGCATATCAGTTCTTAAATCTTAACACTGGCTCCCTGTATGTTAAAAAGTCAATTTTAAAATTCTACTGGTCTATAAAGCATGGTCTAGGACTCTAGGGCATCTGATCTTGTTTGATATCATGAACCATCCAGACCTCTATGGTCATCTCAAGGTTTGCATCATGAGGAAACACTACCCTTCCTCTTTGCCTGGCCTACTTAACTAACTAGTTGTACGAACGCTTGTTTTATTGTTGTATTGTTGTATTGGATCTTGTTTAGTCGATACAATTAATTGTTTTAGCTCCTGCTCATTTGACTTTACTATTTTGTCTCATCCGTTTAAGGAAATAGGTAGCTGATATATTGCACTTCTACCTTAGCGCTAGGTATACTCTTGGTTGCTTGTTTTTGCAGAAAAATAACTTAAGACTTCTGGTTATCAGTAGTTTTCGTTCCCTACCTATGTTGAATGCAATTATTGTAAGTCACTTTGGATAAAAGCGTCTGCTAAATGGCTGTAATAGAATAAAAACGTAGCAAGGGGAATCAGCAGTCAGTTTAATGTCTTAATACAGACTCCCTGAAAACTACTACTATCTCTACTCTGCTATTTTAAATAACAGCTACGATTATAATTATTTTGTCCTTTTATAATGTTTCCATAGTTTAATGTTTTGTATAAAGCACATTGCATTGCCTTGTTGTTGAAATGTGCTTACAAATAAACTTTATCCATTCCAATAGAATACTGTAGGACAGCTCATGGGGCTTAAATTATTTTTGAACATTGTCATTGAGGAGACAGTGATGGGAGCAGTAATTTGGTCAGTTTTGTTCTATTGTTGGTGTGCCCCACCCCCTCACTCTGATTGGGCCATCAGGGCCCTCTGTTAGTATTTAACAAGAGTTTGTTCTGCTTGGTGCCACTTCAATCTCTGCTAGTTGTTAAGAGCTGAACTTCTCTTTCCTGCACTAGCTGAAGCAGTCAGATATTTTGTTTTGGTTCTAATTGTGTGCTTAATTTTACTAGATGTTCTGGCTCTAAGTCAGTTAACCGACATCTGTCTAGGTTTTTTTTTCAGTCTACTTTGAAGAAAGTTTGGAGTTATGGCTTTACTACAAACAATGAAGTCCTTGATCAACCATAGACTATCTGCAGCTGCTGAAGAGATATTTGGGATCGTTGGAGGAATTCTGAAAGAGTACGAGGATGAAGCTTTCCACATCAAGCAAGAAACTGACCGCCAACGCAGACTATTGGATATGGTTTTAAAACCAATCATCAAATTACACAGAGCAGGTTGGTAAAACCACTACACTGTCAAAAATCTGTTTTGAATTGTTTGACCTTTTTTAAACGGTTGTTTAAAAAAACACTCAATAAAGTAAACTAGAAAAAGTAAGCATGCTGTGTTGAGTCATATTTTTTTAGGTTGAATTGGCAATAGTTAATAACATTATAGTTGTAGTGGCCTACTTTTAGACAAAGATTAGAGGGGGGAGTAAGGATGCTGAATATACTGATTAAGTGTTTATTTTGCTGAATAAGTACTGATTATGTATTATGATAGACTGATTAGATAATGAGTCTGTTGGTTCAACCACTTGAACTCCAGCATCCCTATTCTGAAGGAACATTAGCTAAAAATGGCCGATCTACAAGTTCACAATGAGTTGCATTGTGAGCCTGTAACCCTCGTCAGTTTAACTAAAACTGGAGTGTTTAAGTTGTTGAAATGGTTGCACAGATCATATGCAATTTGGGTAGCAAGGACATGTTTATGGATAAGACAGTTAAAAAGTTTGTAATTTCACACTGGAATCAAAACAAACTACAGAACTGATTAAAAACTGCAACGCTGCAACGCTGCAATTTTCTCTTGACCATTACAAAGACACGTGTGGAACCACTAGTGTAGTTAACACTCAAACATGTAATTGTTTTTCCATAATTGTATTGTATCTTTTACCTAGACGTCCTGCTCCTCCCCGTGTGTAACGAGGAGATTTCTCCTGAGCAGCAGAAGACGAGCCCCAGTCTGGTCCAGGAGGAACCAGAGTCTCCACAGATTAAAGAGGAACAGCAGGAGAGGAGCCTCAGTCTGGTGCAGGAAGAACCAGAGTCTCCACAGGTTAAAGAGGAACAACAGGAGAGGAGCCTCAGTATGGTCCAGGAGGAACCAGAGTCTCCACAGATTAAAGAGGAACAGCAGGAGAGGAGCCTCAGTCTGGTGCAGGAAGAACCAGAGTCTCCACAGGTTAAAGAGGAACAACAGGAGAGGAGCCTCAGTATGGTCCAGGAGGGACCAGAGTCTCCACAGATTAAAGAGGAACAGCAGGAGAGGAGCCTCACTCTGGTGCAGGAAGAACCAGAGTCTCCACAGATTAAAGAGGAACAACAGGAGGGGAGCCCCAGTCTGGTCCAGGAGGAACCGGAGTCTCCACAGATTAAAGAGGAACAGCAGGAGAGAAGCCTCAGTCTGGTCCAGGAGGAACCAGAGGCTCCACAGATTAAAGAGGAACAGGAGAAGCTACTTCAAGGACAAAAGGAGGCTGATGGGCCAAAAGAGACATTACTAGTGGTGAAAAGTGCAGATGATGATGACAACCTGGAGACAGAGCCTGTAGCCAGCACCTCAACTGAACACATGAAAACACAAGTGTATGTAGAGGACTGTGGAACATCAAAACCAACCGGTGATGACCAGCACCTCTCTCCACACTGTTCTGAATCTGACACTGAAGACAGTGGTGACTGGGAGACCAGGGAAGATCATTCAGATTTAAGCACACGCAAGACACAAAATGTGGAAGGACAAATAATGTCTTTGAGCAACAAGCTATGCCAAAACCTCAAATCACCAAAACAAAGTCGCCCCATGAGGAGTCACACAGGGAAGAAAATATTTAGTTGTGCAGATTGTGGCAAAATGTTTAATCAAAAGCTACGTTTGAAGGAGCACACATGGATTCATACCGGAGAAAAGCCATATACTTGTAAAATGTGTGACAAAGGCTTTAGTCAAATAGGTAGTCTGAAAATACACATGGGGACTCATACAGGGGAAAGACCCTTTACTTGCACAGTTTGTGGAAAAGGCTGGGATAAAAAAGCAAATCTAAAAACACATATGATAGTACATACAGGAGAAAAGCCCATCACATGTACAGTTTGTGGAATAGGTTGTAGCCATAAGAGTGACCTAACCAAACACATGAGGACTCATACAGGGGAAAAGCCCTATACTTGTACAGTGTGTGAAAAAGGCTGGGCTGATGTGGGAAATCTAAAAGCACATATGAGAACACACACAGGGGAAAAGCCATTTACTTGTAAAGTGTGTGGCAAAGGCTTTAGTTCAAGGAGTTATCTAAAAACACACATGAGGACTCATACAGGGGAGAAGCCCTTTACTTGCACAGTTTGTGGTAAAGGATGTCTTCACATGGAAAATCTGAAAATGCATATGAGAACACACACAGGGGAAAAGCCCTTTAAATGCACAGTTTGTGGTAAAAGATGGATTCACATGAAAAATCTGAAAATGCACATGAAAACACACACAGGGGAAAAGCCCTTTAAATGCACAGTTTGTGGTAAAGGATGTGTTCACATGGCAAATCTGAAAAAGCACATGAGAACACACACAGGGGAAAAGCCCTTTACTTGCACAGTTTGTGGTAAAGGATGTAGTCAAATGGGTGATCTAAAAACACACATGAGAACACACACAGGGGAAAAGCCCTTTACTTGCACAGTTTGTGGTAAAGGATGTAGTCAAATGGGTGTTCTAAAAACACACATGAGGACTCATACAGGGGAAAAACCCTTTGCGTGTACAGTTTGTTGCAAAATCTTTAGTCAAAGTGGTAATCTAAAAAAACACATGAGGACACATATATAGGAAAAAAATGTTATGGATGAGTACTTTTTCAAAGAAGGCATTTGAGGTGACATTATTATGACCATCTTACTCCACGCTCATACAGGGAAAAAGCCCTTACTTGCACGACGAGCGGCAAAGGCTTAAGTCAAATTGGTATCTAAAACAAAGACTGTAAAAATATATGGACAAAGCCAGCCCGGTTGGTTTCTACAGACCGTTTTGATGGTAAATTGTCTGCCATCTTTGAACTTACGGCCCTGAAATGGAACTGGAAACGACTGCTATTGGCTGCAACCACATCGAGGGCGCGTCTTCACTCTGTAGAACCAGTAGAAGCGCTAGAAACACACCCTACTTCATCATTAATTTGATCAAATCAATGGGACCATAATTTACTGAACGCATATCATGATGATGTAAAACAATACTTTAAACTAGCGATTGAAAAGTGTTTATGAAAATGTTTACTAAGGTAATAAGATCAAGTGTAAAGTCCTGCCAAAACCTCATTCACTAGTTTTGAGAGCACATTTTCCTGCAGTCTTCACTACCTTGCATGAGGTGAAATAGCAACATCTGCTGGGCCATTAGAACTACATGGTTTAAGAGAACCCGGACATGAGGTTCAATTCCAAGGCTGATCTAATAGCAGGCATGAGGACACACACAGAGGAAAACAACCTTTAGTTGCAGCGAATCCTCTGGTCAAAATACACATCGAGAGAAGATGTTTATTGATGAGTCATTCTTTTTTCAAATAAGACATTTGAGTTGATGCCTTATTATGACTATTCTAGTCCAGAATGACAGCTTCCCTGTTGATTATTACTCATTTGTACCAGAGTCAGTTAATTTGAAATGCATACATTCAACATGCTGGACTACAATGATTTGTGTTGTTTTTTTATTGATTTGTTCATTGTTAATCTAGTAACGGCAATAATTGACTCTGTTGTGCCTGTAAAAAAACAACAACTATGTTTATATTTCTCAAATAAAGGTTTCAAAACTACTGGTCTTTTTTATGTGCTCATTACAGAAAGGTCAGTAAAGGCCACAATATGTGTTTCACCTCCTTTCATTCTTTCTGGAAATATTGTACTTGCCCCGCTACTACTGTGAACAATACAGTAACAAGAACAGCTTCATTTTACAGATTGCATACCAAACTATTACTGCAAGGGACATGATAGGAGTATTAATTTTACAGTCTATTCAACTTTTACGTCTGACTGATGAGTTTTGAACATTCTTTATTTGTGTCTCAACGTAGAAACTAACAGGAAAAGGCAAAAATACATACATCAATAATCCATAAACGCTTTATCAAATCTCAACGTGATACATTTTCCATCACCAATAAAATGACACGATATATAAACCACCTTAGGCTATTAGAAAATACATACAAAGGTACAAACCATAACAACTTTTTAACACAGTAAGCCCAAAAACAATGCAAGCAAAACAACCATAAAACTGTACCTTGTCCCATTTCCAGCTAGGTGCTAATAGGCTGCTAATACAGTGGCATGTCATTTGATGGATGTCTGTTCCTTTGTCCGTCCTTAACCCATCCTTCCAGGGTCCAGTACTTTAACCCATCCTTCCAGGGTCCATATTACTTTAAACAAACACAGTTCTGTACGCTGCTGCTCCTCTTTCTCTCGCTTCCTCAATCTGAGGCAGCTTTTAAACCGCAGCACCAAGCTGCGTCGGTTCTCCCCCAGCTGATACAAATATCAAATTAAAGGACTTCCTGTCACAACACCATAAATATACACCTTCAAAAATAAAAGTATACTGGTGTTCCTAAAGAAAAACATGTAAACATTAAAAAAATAAACAGAGAAAATGTAAACTCCAAGGAGCAAGTGGGCTAAGACTAGTTTGTTTATGTGAAAATATTTTATTTATCATTTATTTATTTAATCTGGGCTTTGTTCATTTTATTTTTGTTAAGACAAAATATATTTTAAGTTATTCTTTATTTTAAATTTGTATTTCATTTTTGTTAAGACATAGAAAACGTTTGTACCTGACTTACACTACAGTTGGCTTCATGTAATATCTACCTCAGGAATAAAAAGGCATTCTTTGATACATTATTGAAAAGAGGGTAAGAGTATTGTTAAAATTGTATTTCATTGTTGTTAATGTTAAGACAAAGAAAATTATAAATATGCCTTAGTTTGTGCCTGGCTTACAGTACAGTTGTCTTGTTATCTACCTCAGGAATAAAAAGGCAGCCATTCTTTGATAGTCTTGAAAAAAGGGTAAGAGTAGTGTTAAAAGATACCTGGATTTGACATTTGTGTAAGAAAAAAAAAAGTTTCCAGTCATTTGCTACTGTAAAGAGAATAAGAGAAAACAAACAGTATTGTAAAAAAAAAGAAGAAGAAAATACTGGTCTGGATTTGTGTAAGAAAAATAATAAAGAAATATATTTTACGGTCATTTGTCTGGAAAATAATTTTGTTTAAAACATCGTGAGCAATCGTATCGTGGACCTCAAATCGTGATTCGAATCGTATCGTGAGTTGAGTGAATCGTTACATGCCTAATAAATACCCCTATTGTATATTTATTTTTGTGTGTTGATGTTGTTATTTCTTCTATAATGTTCATTAGAGCTGTTGCTGTGGACCTATTTTGTCGAAAGCCATATTGGTTCTCACTCAACAATTGATGTTTTTCAATAAAGCTATCACATTTTTGCGCAAAGAGCTTTTCCAGCACTTTGGAGAATTGTGAAAGCAATGACACCGGTCTGTAGTTATTGAAGCTATGTTTATCGCCTGTTTTAAAAAGTGGAATAACTTTTGCAACCTTCATTCTATCTGGAAAAATACCTGTATGAAAAGATATAAGAGATAGCATTAAGCTGCTTAACATCATCCTCTGAAAGTGATTCAATCACATTGCCCTGAAGCGTTTTAATTGCACCGGAAGATCAGAGGGGGCGCTATTTAGCACGGACGGAAGTTCTCCTCTCCCTCTTCTTCCATTGTTACTTGGAAGCATCCCCGCAGGCACACGGTAAGAATATAAATCCTCAATCCATCCATCAAAACGTTATAAGGTTTAATTTTCATATCAGTAGGCCTAATGTGTTTGTTATCGTTCAAAAGACGTACTTGGTAGGGAATGTTAACAGCAACTTGGCAAGCTAAGCTAGCGCTGCTAGCTTAGCTAAGCTAGTCCCCGCAGCTAGCGCTAGTAGCCTGGTCATATTATAAGTAAAACCTTGATTCTGTCCTTCACACAACGGTGTTGCTTCCCAACATGTCGCGAGGTGTGCATCGATATAACAAGTTGAAACGGGCGGGTCTAAGTACACGTATCATCCATATTGTTCAATAAAAAGCATTTTAATCTGATCGGCGGCCATTTGCTCAGAGTTATAATGTATCAGAGACTGCAATACACCTCCCTACCGATAGGGTCACGTAATTGAAAGCATATGAAGGAAATTGAGAACATGGCCACCGGTCGGATTAAAAAGCTTTGTATCGAACAATACGGAAGAAACGGGTAGGGGAGAGTGGGGTAATGTGAGACACTTTTTACATTTTCTCCCCTCTAGGTGAGCTAAAATGATATATCAGTAAAATTTACACATTTCCCATACATTTGGGATGTTTCCTAACAATGGAAATTATCAGAATGTATTCAAGACAAAAGGCAGTGAAAATATGATTGTTTTAAAAAAAGTTTTCTGGTGTCTCACTTTACCCCAGGTCTGGGGTAAACCGAGACAAACCAGAAAAATCAATGGGGTAAAGTGAGACACCAGACCACTTTTTTTAAAACAATCATATTTTCACTGCCTTTTGTCTTGAATACATTCTGATAATTTTCATTGTTAGGAAACATCTCAAATGTATGGGAAATGTGTAAATTTTACTGATATATCATTTTAGCTCACCTAGAGGGGAGAAAATGTAAAAAGTGTCTCACATTACCCCACTCAATGTAAAAAGTGTCTCACATTACCCCACTCTCCCCTATGTTCTTGGCATAAAAAGTAAAACATATGCAATGTAATATTAGATTAAAATATGTTTAAGTACTAAACTTAGACACTTAGGGTAAAGTGAGACAGTGTCCGACTTTACCCCAAGCCATTTGTCTCACTTTACCCCACAGCCACATTTTGGTGAAAAGGACCACTTTTAGCAATTCTGGCTAATCTACAATTAGCATTAATCACATGGATGTATAGGTTTGTAGTTCATCAACATGCATGACATAAGTTTTTCTACCTGAATCAATTTTTTTTGACACAACATCTGATTATGTTGACAGCCCAAAAAATTACTTTTACATGCAAAAAACATATTTTAGTGAAAAAAAACATGCTTACCACAACACAATGAGGTCCTCTCCTCCATGGTAAGTGGGAAATGGGAGGGGCTTCAAAATCTAATGGTCATATGACCACACAGGTGTTGTGGTCAGGTGATAAGGGGGGTGTCTCACTCTACCCTGTGTCTCACATTACCCCACTCTCCCCTACGTAGACACAGGTGTTTTAATTTGTTACATCCGTGCCCGTGGGGTCAGCACTTTATATTTAAAATCTGAACGTTTATGTAGATGTACGGGTTGTAATGGAGAAATGTCCAAAACCAGGAACAAGTAGCGCCATGACGCTTGTGACAGACGAGCGTCATGTGAACCATGGCTAGTTATAGTTGTGCATATTAACACCATTATATTAGTCAAACTGTGACTCTGTTCGTCACACGTGCGCTGTGTGTGTGTGTGTGTGTGTGTGTGTGTGTGGGTGTGTGCGTGTGTGTGCACTTGCAATGCAGTCTCAGCAACTTATTTATGCACCGGAGGGTGAAAATTAGGCACATTTGGTCCACATTATACTTGTAGTAGAAACACATTGTTTAGCCAAAGTGTTGCATCAATCCAGCCTCAGAATAAAATACTTCCTAAAAACTAGACGGATTTCAAAATAAAACTGGAATTTAGCAATGATTTATTAAAATGTTGGTCCTTCCTCCTTTTATATGCCATATCTTGGGATTTCAGTAAACCCTCTTTGTAGTGCTGTTTGCTTTGTGTGCTGTGTATTAATGTATTTGTTTGTTAGTCAAAAAACTAGTACCAATGTGGCCTAAATTGTTACTTGCTGTTTTAATTTAAAGTGAATACAATTCCAACTTCTGCAAATCGTGGTATCTTCACTCAGCTCCCCAACCAAGTTTTAAAGCTCTGTAAAACAAACCTCCTTTTTAAATGAAAGCCTTAAATGGTTGTTGGTGCAATTCCAACTCCAACTGGTGTAGTCAGTCAGTAGCGTTTTTATGTATATATTAACTTCTATTTTGTCGATTTGGTTACATAAGATTGTTATGAGTTTATTTCCTGACAAGACAACACATGATCTTTTGGGTGTCAAGCTGACCAGATTTGGTAACTCAGAAGTGGGCAAACATGTCTTTCAGATCTGGTTGATGGACTAGTCAGTCCTGTAATAATTCGAATAAATTAGCAAATTACAAAAAACAACAATTCACACTGTCTGCTTTCCATTCACTCTCAAGCTGACTGATTTGAATGTGTGAAACCCAGTGAATCAAACGATAGGAGTGGCACACAAAATATTAGCATTACAATGCCCCAGTCAGCTGATCATGTGTTTCACTGCATACGTATATCAACATTACACCTTAGTTAAACAAAGAACAAGCTCATAAGTGTCAGCTTTTATTTTCCAGTATTGCATTTTTTAATTGTTCAAATCAGGTCAGTGGGTGTTATTTTCCTTTATGTGTGTTCCTTTCTACTTGGCCGTAGCACCAGACTACTAATGGTACAATAGAAACACTGAGAAAATGTATCAAACAAATCAACAATTGGAACGGAAGTAATTGTTTTGGAGGCAAGGACGAAGGATTAAAAGTCAGTGCTCAGTTTCAAACCTTGAAGTAGTTCAAGGACTCAGAACCTTAACCAGCCACATTAGTACCATCAAAGTCAGATTAAATGACTTATGCTAAATAGGGATCTAAAAAGCGGTTTATCATTTTATAAAACCATGTATTAATCTTCAGTAGGCGTGACTACTGTAATGGTGTAATTACAGATCTCCCTACAAATCTATGAGATGGCCTGGACTGCTGAAATAGCGGTCCAGTTCGAGTCCCGATCCTTAGCTCCTGGCCTTAGCTGCATGTCACTCCCCATCTCTCTCTCTCCCCATTTCCTGTCAGCCTACTGTCCTGTCAATAAAGGTGGGGTAAAAATCCCCAAAACAAATCTTTAAAGATCTATCAGATAACTGATAGCTGCAATAATTCAAAGAAAATTGAGCATATCAGTTCTTAAATCTTAACACTGGCTCCCTGTATGTTAAAAAGCCAATTTTAAAATTCTACTGGTCTATAAAGCATGGTCTAGGGCATCTGATCTTATTTGATATCATGAACCATCCAGACCTCTATGGTCAT
Source organism: Gymnoscopelus braueri (assembly GCF_963280865.1). Taxonomy (NCBI): domain Eukaryota; kingdom Metazoa; phylum Chordata; class Actinopteri; order Myctophiformes; family Myctophidae; genus Gymnoscopelus; species Gymnoscopelus braueri. The sequence goes on along the minus strand of NC_137607.1, from coordinate 19,510,955 downwards.
CTGGGAAAGGTTTGCATTACGAGGAAACACTACCCATCCTCTTTGCCTGGCCTACTTAACTAACTAGTTGTACGAACGCTTGTTTTATTGTTGTATTGGATCTTATTTAGTCGATACAATTATTTGTTTTAGCTCCTGCTCATTTGACTTTGCTATTTTGTCTCATCCGTTTAAGGAAATAGGTAGCTGATATATTGCCCTTTTACCTTAGCGCTAGGTATACTCTTGGTTGCTTGTTTTTGCAGAAAATGCACTTAAGACTTCTGGTGATCAGTAGTTTTCGTTCCCTACCTATGTTGAATGCAATTATGTTGAATGCAATTATTGTAAGTCGCTTTGGATAAAAGTGTCTGCTAAATGGCTGTAATGTAATGTAATGTAATGTAATGTAATGTAATGTAATGTAATGTAATGTAATGTAATGACCCTAGAATAAAAACGTAGCAAAGGGGAATCAGCAGTCAGTTTAATATGCCACATATCTGTTACAGACTCCCGTAAAACTGCAGGTCTGCATCTACTGCTATTTTAAATAACAGCTACAATTATAAGTGTTTTCAAATGTCCTTTCATAATGTTTCCATAGTTTAATGTTTTGTATAAAGCACATTGCATTGCCTTGTTGTTGAAATGTGCTTACAAATACACTTTATCCATTCCAATAGAATACTGTAGGACAGCTCATGGGGCTTAAATTATTTAAGAACATTGTCATTGAGGAGACAGTGATGGGAGCAGTAATTTGGTCAGTTTTGTTCTATTGTTGGTGTGTCCCACCCCCTCACTCTGATTGGGCCATCAGGGCCCTCTGTTCGTATTTAACAAGAGTTTGTTCTGCTTGGTGCCACTTCAATCTCTGCTAGTTGTTAAGAGCTGAACCTCTCTTTCCTGCACTAGCTGAAGCAGTCAGATATTTTGTTTTGGTTCTACTTGTGTGCTTAATTTTACTAGATGTTCTGGCTCTAAGTCAGTTAACCGACATCTGTCTCGTTTTTTTCCAGTCTACTTTGAAGAAAGTTTGGAGTTATGGCTTTACTAAAAACAATGAAGTCCTTGATCAATCAGAGACTATCTGCAGCTGCTGAAGAGATATTTGGGATCGTTGGAGGAATTCTAAAAGAGTACGAGGATGAAGCTTTCCACATCAAGCAAGAAACTGACCGCCAACGCAGACTACTGGATATGGTTTTAAAACCAATCATCAAATTACACAGAGCAGGTTGGTAAAACCACTACACTGTCAAAAATCTGTTTTGAATTGTTAGACCTTTTTTTTAAACGGTTGTTTTAAAAAACACTCAATAAAGAAAACTAGGGAAAAAAATTCAGCATGCTGTTTTGAGTCATTTTTTTAGGTTGAATTGGCAATAGTTAATAGCATTATAGTTGTAGTGGCCTACTTTTAGTCTGGCCTTAAACAAAGATTAGATGGGGGAGTAAGGATGCTGAATATACTGATTAAGTGTTTATTTTGCTGAATAAGTACTGATTATGTATTATGATTGATTGACTGATTAGATAATGAGTCTGTTGGTTCAACCACTTGAACTCCAGCATCCCTATTCTGAAGGAACATTAGCTAAAAATGGCCGATCTACAAGCCTGTAACCCTCGTCAGTTTCACTAAAACTGGAGTGTTTAAGTTGTTGAAATGGTTGCAAAGATCACATGCAATTTGGGTAGCAAGGACATGTTTATGGATAAGACATTAAGCTGTTTTGATAACAGTTAAAAAGTTTGTCATTTCACACTGGAATCAAAACAAACATACAGAACTGATTAAACAATGCAACGCTGCAATTTTCTCTTGACCATTACAAAGACACGTGTGGAACCACTGCATGATAAAGTGTAGTTAACAATCAAAACATGTAATTGTTTTTCCATTATTGCATTGTATCTTTTACCTAGACGTCCTGCTCTGCCCTGAACCAGAGTCTCCACAGATTAAAGAGGAACAACAGGAGAGGAGCCTCAGTCTGGTTCAGGAGGAACCAGAGTCTCCACAGGTTAAAGAGGAACAGCAGGAGAGGAGCCTCAGTCTGGTGCAGGAGGAACCAGAGTCTCCACAGATTAAAGAGGAACAGCCGGAGAGGAGCCCCAGTCTGGTCCAGGAGGAACCAAAGGCTCCACAGATTAAAGAGGAACAGGAGAAGCTAAAAGGACAAAAGGAGGCTGATGGGTCAAAAGAGACATTACTAGCAGTGAAAAGTGCAGATGATGATGACAACCTGGAGACAGAGCCTGTAGCCAGCACCTCAACTGAACACATGAAAACACAAGTGTATGTAGAGGACTGTGGAACATCAAAACCAACCGGTGATGACCAGCACCTCTCTCCACACTGTTCTGAACCCGACACTGGAGACAGTGATGACTGGGAGACCAGGGAAGATCATTCAGATTTAAACACGCGCAAGACACAAAATGTGGAACGACAAATGTTGTCTTTGAGCAACAAGCTATGCCATGACCTCAAATCACCAAAACAACGTCCCCCCATGAGGAGTCACACAGGGAAGAAAATATTTAGTTGTGCAGATTGTGGCAAAATGTTTAATCAAAAGCAACCTTTGAAGGTGCACACAAGGATTCATACCGGAGAAAAGCCATATACTTGTAAAGTTTGTGACAAAGGCTTTAGTCAAATAGGTAGTCTGAAAATGCACATGAGGACTCATACAGGAGAAAAACCATTTACATGTACAGTTTGTGGAAAAGGTTGTAGCCAAAAGGGTGAACTAACAACACACATGAGGACTCATACAGGGGAAAAGCCCTATACATGTACAGTTTGTGGAAAAGGTTGTAGCCAAAAGGGTGAACTAACAACACACATGTGGACTCATACCGGGGAAAAACCCTTTGCGTGTACAGTTTGTGGTAAAGGATGTGTTCACAGGACAAATCTGAAAATGCACATGAGGACTCATACAGGGGAAAATCCCTTTACGTGCACAGTTTGTGGTAAAGGATGTGTTCACAGGGAAAATCTGAAAATGCACATGAGAACACACACAGGGGAAAAGCCCTTTACCTGCACAGTTTGTGGTAAAGGATTTGTTCACAGGGCATATCTGAAAACGCACATGAGGACTCATACAGGGGAAAAGCCCTTTGCGTGTACAGTTTGTTGCAAAATCTTTAGTCAAAATGGTAATCTAAAAACACACATGAGGACACATATATAGGGAAAAAAGGTTTATGGATGAGTACTTTTTCAAAGAAGGCATTTGGGGTGACATTATTATGACCATCTTAGTCCACGCTCATACAGGGGAAAAGCCCTATACTCTTAGACGAGCGGCAAAGGCTTAAGTGAAATTGTTATCTAAAACAAAGAGAGAAAATATATGGACAAAGCTTTTTCGGCAAATTGAAATCTGCCATCTTTGAACTTCCGGCCCTGAAATGGAACCGGAAACGACTGCTATTGGCTGCAACCACATCGAGGGCGGGTCTTCACTCTGTAGAACCAGTAGAAACCGTAGAAACACACCCTACCTCATCATTAATTTGATCAAATCAATGGGACCATAATTTACTAAACGCATATCATGATGATGTAAAAAAGACTTTAAACTAACGATTGAAAAGTGTTTATGAAAATGTCTACTAAGGTAATAAGATCAAGTGTAAAGTCCTGCCAAAACCTCATTCGCTAGTATTGAGAGCACATTTTCCTGCAGTCTTCACTACCTTGCATGAGGTGAAATAGCAACATCTGCTGGGCCATTAGAACTACATGGTTTAAGAGAACCCGGACATGAGGTTCAATGCCAAGGCTGATCTAAAAACACACATGAGGACACACACAGAGGAAAACAACCTCAGTTGCAGCGAATCCTTTGGTCAAAATACACATCTTAAGAGAGATGTTTATTGATGAAGACATTTGAGTTGATGCATTATTATGACTATTGTAGTCCAGATTGACAGCTTCCCTGTTGATTTTAATTGATTATTACTCATTTTTACCAGAGTCAGTTTATTTGAAATGCATACCTTCAACATGCTGGACTATACAATATTGTGTTTTTTTTTTATTGATTTGTTCAATGTTAAATTAGTAAAGGCAAAGATTGACTCTGTTATAACTGTAAAAAACAACAAATGTTTATATTTTTCAAATAAAGGTTTCAAAACTACTGGTCTTTTTTATGTGCTCATTACAGAAAGGTCAGAAAAGGCCACAATACATGTGTTTCACCTCCTTTAATTCTGGAAATATTGTACTTGCCCCCCTGTGCTCCCCCCTTGTGAACAATACAGTAACAAGAACAGCTTCATTTTACAGTAACAATACAGTGAACAATACAGTAACAAGCTTCATTTTACATATTGCGTACCAAACTATTACTGCAAGGAACATGATAGGAGTATTAATTTTACAGTCTACACACCTTTTACTTTAACTATTGCTACATTGAACATGATGGGAGTGTCGCAGACCCAGCTGGCCATGAAGGATGAAGTCTGACTGATGAGTTTTGAACATTCTTTATTCATGTCTCAACTTAGAAACTACGAAAAACAGGAAAAGGCAAAAATACATACATCAATAATCCATAAACTGTTCATCAAATCAATTCTCATAGTTATAATGTATCAGAGACTGCAATACACCTCCCAACCGATAGGGTCACATAATTGAAAGTATATGATGGAAATTGAGAACATGGCCACCGGTCGGATTAAAAAGCTTTTTATCGAACAATACGGAAGAACCGGGTACTTAGACACAGGCGTTTTAATTTGTGCCCGTGGGGTCAGCATTTTATATTTGAAATCTGAACGTTTATGTAGATGTACGGGTTGTAATGGAGAAATTTCCAAAACCAGGAACAAGTAGCGCCATGACGCTTGTGACAGACGAGCGTCATGTGAACCATGGCTAGTAATAGTTGTGCATATTAACACCATTATATTAGTCAAACTGTGACTCTGTTCATCACACGTGCGCTGTGTGTACTTGCAGTGCAGTCTCAGCAACTTTTTATGCACCGGAGGGTGAAAATTAGGCACATTTAGTCCACATTATACTCATAGTAGAAACACATTGTTTAGCCAAAGTGTTGCATCAATCCAGCCTCAGAATAAAATACTTCCTAAAAACTAGACGGATTTCAAAATAAAACTGGAATTTAGCAATGATTTATTAAAATGTTGGTCCTTCCTCCTTTTATATGCCATATCTTGAGATTTCAGTAAACCCTCTTAGTAGTGCTGTTTGCTTTGTGTGCTGTGTATTAATGTATTTGTTTGTTAGTGAAAAAACTAGTACCAATGTGGCCTAAATTGTTACTTGCTGTTTTAATTTAAAGTGAATAAAATGTCAACTTCTGCAAATCGTGGTATCTTCACTCAGCTCCCCAACCAAGTTTTAAAGCTCTGTAAAACAAACCTCCTTTTTAAAGTGAAAGCCTTAAATGGTTGTTGGTGCAATTCCAACTGGTGTAGTCAGTCAGTAGTGTTTTTATGTATTTATTAACTTCTATTTTGTCCATTTGGTTACATAAGATTGTTATGAGTTTATTTCCTGACAAGATAACACATGATCTTTTGGGTGTCAAGCTGACCAGATTTGGTAACTCAGAAGTGGGCAAACATGTCTTTCAGATCTGGTTGATGGACTATTGAGTCAGTCCTGTAATAATTCGAATAAATTAGCAAATGACAAAAAAACAACAATTCACACTGTCTGCTTTCCATTCACTCTCAAGCTGACTGATTTGAATGTGTGAAACCCAGTGAATCAAACGATAGGAGTGGCACACAAAATATTAGCATTACAATGCCCCAGTCAGCTGATCATGTGTTTCACTGCATACGTATATCAACATTACACCTTAGTTAAACAAAGAACAAGCTCATAAGTGTCAGCTTTTATTTTTTCCAGTATTGCATTTTTTAATTGTTCAAATCAGGTCAGTGGGTGTTATTTTCCTTTATGTGTGTTCCTTTCTACTTGGCCGTAGCACCAGACTACTAATGGTACAATAGAAACACTGAGAAAATGTATCAAACAAATCAACAATTGGAACGGAAGTAATTGTTTTGGAGGCAAGGACGAAGGATTAAAAGTCAGTGCTCAGTTTCAAACCTTGAAGTAGTTCAAGGACTCAGAACCTTAACCAGCCACATTAGTACCATCAAAGTCAGATTAAATGACTTATGCTAAATAGGGATCTAAAAAGCGGTTTATCATTTTATAAAACCATGTATTAATCTTCAGTAGGCGTGACTACTGTAATGGTGTAATTACAGATCTCCCTACAAATCTATGAGATGGCCTGGACTGCTGAAATAGCGGTCCAGTTCGAGTCCCGATCCTTAGCTCCTGGCCTTAGCTGCATGTCACTCCCCATCTCTCTCTCTCCCCATTTCCTGTCAGCCTACTGTCCTGTCAATAAAGGTGGGGTAAAAATCCCCAAAACAAATCTTTAAAGATCTATCAGATAACTGATAGCTGCAATAATTCAAAGAAAATTGAGCATATCAGTTCTTAAATCTTAACACTGGCTCCCTGTATGTTAAAAAGTCAATTTTAAAATTCTACTGGTCTATAAAGCATGGTCTAGGGCATCTGATCTTATTTGATATCATGAACCATCCAGACCTCTATGGTCATCTGGGAAAGGTTTGCATTACGAGGAAACACTACCCATCCTCTTTGCCTGGCCTACTTAACTAACTAGTTGTACGAACGCTTGTTTTATTGTTGTATTGGATCTTATTTAGTCGATACAATTATTTGTTTTAGCTCCTGCTCATTTGACTTTGCTATTTTGTCTCATCCGTTTAAGGAAATAGGTAGCTGATATATTGCCCTTTTACCTTAGCGCTAGGTATACTCTTGGTTGCTTGTTTTTGCAGAAAATGCACTTAAGACTTACTGGTGATCAGTAGTTTTCGTTCCCTACCTATGTTGAATGCAATTATGTTGAATGCAATTATTGTAAGTCGCTTTGGATAAAAGTGTCTGCTAAATGGCTGTAATGTAATGTAATGTAATGTAATGTAATGTAATGTAATGTAATGTAATGTAATGACCCTAGAATAAAAACGTAGCAAAGGGGAATCAGCAGTCAGTTTAATATGCCACATATCTGTTACAGACTCCCGTAAAACTGCAGGTCTGCATCTACTGCTATTTTAAATAACAGCTACAATTATAAGTGTTTTCAAATGTCCTTTCATAATGTTTCCATAGTTTAATGTTTTGTATAAAGCACATTGCATTGCCTTGTTGTTGAAATGTGTTACAAATACACTTTATCCATTCCAATAGAATACTGTAGGACAGCTCATGGGGCTTAAATTATTTAAGAACATTGTCATTGAGGAGACAGTGATGGGAGCAGTAATTTGGTCAGTTTTGTTCTATTGTTGGTGTGTCCCACCCCCTCACTCTGATTGGGCCATCAGGGCCCTCTGTTCGTATTTAACAAGAGTTTGTTCTGCTTGGTGCCACTTCAATCTCTGCTAGTTGTTAAGAGCTGAACCTCTCTTTCCTGCACTAGCTGAAGCAGTCAGATATTTTGTTTTGGTTCTACTTGTGTGCTTAATTTTACTAGATGTTCTGGCTCTAAGTCAGTTAACCGACATCTGTCTCGTTTTTTTCCAGTCTACTTTGAAGAAAGTTTGGAGTTATGGCTTTACTAAAAACAATGAAGTCCTTGATCAATCAGAGACTATCTGCAGCTGCTGAAGAGATATTTGGGATCGTTGGAGGAATTCTAAAAGAGTACGAGGATGAATCTTTCCACATCAAGCAAGAAACTGACCGCCAACGCAGACTACTGGATATGGTTTTAAAACCAATCATCAAATTACACAGAGCAGGTTGATAAAACCACTACACTGTCAAAAATCTGTTTTGAATTGTTAGACCTTTTTTTAAACGGTTGTTTTAAAAAACACTCAATAAAGAAAACTAGGAAAAAAAAATCAGCATGCTGTTTTGAGTCATTTTTTTTAGGTTGAATTGGCAATAGTTAATAGCATTATAGTTGTAGTGGCCTACTTTTAGTCTGGCCTTAAACAAAGATTAGATGGGGGAGTAAGGATGCTGAATATACTGATTAAGTGTTTATTTTGCTGAATAAGTACTGATTATGTATTATGATTGATTGACTGATTAGATAATGAGTCTGTTGGTTCAACCACTTGAACTCCAGCATCCCTATTCTGAAGGAACATTAGCTAAAAATGGCCGATCTACAAGTTCACAATGAGTTGCATTGTGAGCCTGTAACCCTCGTCAGTTTCACTAAAACTGGAGTGTTTAAGTTGTTGAAATGGTTGCAAAGATCACATGCAATTTGGGTAGCAAGGACATGTTTATGGATAAGACATTAAGCTGTTTTGATAACAGTTAAAAAGTTTGTCATTTCACACTGGAATCAAAACAAACATACAGAACTGATTAAACAATGCAACGCTGCAATTTTCTCTTGACCATTACAAAGACACGTGTGGAACCACTGCATGATAAAGTGTAGTTAACAATCAAAACATGTAATTGTTTTTCCATTATTGCATTGTATCTTTTACCTAGACGTCCTGCTCTGCCCTGAACCAGAGTCTCCACAGATTAAAGAGGAACAACAGGAGAGGAGCCTCAGTCTGGTTCAGGAGGAACCAGAGTCTCCACAGGTTAAAGAGGAACAGCAGGAGAGGAGCCTCAGTCTGGTGCAGGAGGAACCAGAGTCTCCACAGATTAAAGAGGAACAGCCGGAGAGGAGCCCCAGTCTGGTCCAGGAGGAACCAGAGGCTCCACAGATTAAAGAGGAACAGCCGGAGAGGAGCCCCAGTCTGGTCCAGGAGGAACCAAAGGCTCCACAGATTAAAGAGGAACAGGAGAAGCTAAAAGGACAAAAGGAGGCTGATGGGTCAAAAGAGGCATTACTAGCAGTGAAAAGTGCAGATGATGATGACAACCTGGAGACAGAGCCTGTAGCCAGCACCTCAACTGAACACATGAAAACACAAGTGTATGTAGAGGACTGTGGAACATCAAAACCAACCGGTGATGACCAGCACCTCTCTCCACACTGTTCTGAACCCGACACTGGAGACAGTGATGACTGGGAGACCAGGGAAGATCATTCAGATTTAAACACGCGCAAGACACAAAATGTGGAACGACAAATGTTGTCTTTGAGCAACAAGCTATGCCATGACCTCAAATCACCAAAACAACGTCCCCCCATGAGGAGTCACACAGGGAAGAAAATATTTAGTTGTGCAGATTGTGGCAAAATGTTTAATCAAAAGCAACCTTTGAAGGTGCACACAAGGATTCATACCGGAGAAAAGCCATATACTTGTAAAGTTTGTGACAAAGGCTTTAGTCAAATAGGTAGTCTGAAAATGCACATGAGGACTCATACAGGAGAAAAACCATTTACATGTACAGTTTGTGGAAAAGGTTGTAGCCAAAAGGGTGAACTAACAACACACATGAGGACTCATACAGGGGAAAAGCCCTATACATGTACAGTTTGTGGAAAAGGTTGTAGCCAAAAGGGTGAACTAACAACACACATGTGGACTCATACCGGGGAAAAACCCTTTGCGTGTACAGTTTGTGGTAAAGGATGTGTTCACAGGACAAATCTGAAAATGCACATGAGGACTCATACAGGGGAAAATCCCTTTACGTGCACAGTTTGTGGTAAAGGATGTGTTCACAGGGAAAATCTGAAAATGCACATGAGAACACACACAGGGGAAAAGCCCTTTACCTGCACAGTTTGTGGTAAAGGATTTGTTCACAGGGCATATCTGAAAACGCACATGAGGACTCATACAGGGGAAAAGCCCTTTGCGTGTACAGTTTGTTGCAAAATCTTTAGTCAAAATGGTAATCTAAAAACACACATGAGGACACATATATAGGGAAAAAAGGTTTATGGATGAGTACTTTTTCAAAGAAGGCATTTGGGGTGACATTATTATGACCATCTTAGTCCACGCTCATACAGGGGAAAAGCCCTATACTCTTAGACGAGCGGCAAAGGCTTAAGTCAAATTGGTATCTAAAACAAAGAGAGAAAATATATGGACAAAGCTTTTTCGGCAAATTGAAATCTGCCATCTTTGAACTTCCGGCCCTGAAATGGAACCGGAAACGACTGCTATTGGCTGCAACCACATCGAGGGCGGGTCTTCACTCTGTAGAACCAGTAGAAACCGTAGAAACACACCCTACCTCATCATTAATTTGATCAAATCAATGGGACCATAATTTACTAAACGCATATCATGATGATGTAAAAAAGACTTTAAACTAACGATTGAAAAGTGTTTATGAAAATGTCTACTAAGGTAATAAGATCAAGTGTAAAGTCCTGCCAAAACCTCATTCGCTAGTATTGAGAGCACATTTTCCTGCAGTCTTCACTACCTTGCATGAGGTGAAATAGCAACATCTGCTGGGCCATTAGAACTACATGGTTTAAGAGAACCCGGACATGAGGTTCAATGCCAAGGCTGATCTAAAAACACACATGAGGACACACACAGAGGAAAACAACCTCAGTTGCAGCGAATCCTTTGGTCAAAATACACATCTTAAGAGAGATGTTTATTGATGAAGACATTTGAGTTGATGCATTATTATGACTATTGTAGTCCAGATTGACAGCTTCCCTGTTGATTTTAATTGATTATTACTCATTTTTACCAGAGTCAGTTCATTTGAAATGCATACCTTCAACATGCTGGACTATACAATATTGTGTTTTTTTTATATTGATTTGTTCAATGTTAAATTAGTAAAGGCAAAGATTGACTCTGTTATACCTGTAAAAAACAACAAATGTTTATATTTTTCAAATAAAGGTTTCAAAACTACTGGTCTTTTTTATGTGCTCATTACAGAAAGGTCAGAAAAGGCCACAATACATGTGTTTCACCTCCTTTAATTCTGGAAATATTGTACTTGCCCCCCTGTGCTCCCCCCTTGTGAACAATACAGTAACAAGAACAGCTTCATTTTACAGTAACAATACAGTGAACAATACAGTAACAAGCTTCATTTTACATATTGCGTACCAAACTATTACTGCAAGGAACATGATAGGAGTATTAATTTTACAGTCTACACACCTTTTACTTTAACTATTGCTACATTGAACATGATGGGAGTGTCGCAGACCCAGCTGGCCATGAAGGATGAAGTCTGACTGATGAGTTTTGAACATTCTTTATTCATGTCTCAACTTAGAAACTACGAAAAACAGGAAAAGGCAAAAATACATACATCAATAATCCATAAACGCTTCATCAAATCAATTCTCATAGTTATAATGTATCAGAGACTGCAATACACCTCCCAACCGATAGGGTCACATAATTGAAAGTATATGATGGAAATTGAGAACATGGCCACCGGTCGGATTAAAAAGCTTTTTATCGAACAATACGGAAGAACCGGGTACTTAGACACAGGCGTTTTAATTTGTGCCCGTGGGGTCAGCATTTTATATTTGAAATCTGAACGTTTATGTAGATGTACGGGTTGTAATGGAGAAATTTCCAAAACCAGGAACAAGTAGCGCCATGACGCTTGTGACAGACGAGCGTCATGTGAACCATGGATAGTAATAGTTGTGCATATTAACACCATTATATTAGTCAAACTGTGACTGTCAAGTTCTTTCACAGTTCAGCTCCAAACCCAAGACAAGGACACAACTCAGTCTTAAAGTCAATCAACTCCTTTATTTTTTTCCAACTCTTATATTTCATTTTTGTTGGTTTCTTTTTGTTGATTGGTCAATCATAGTCAGGTTGTAAACCTTAAAGACAGAAAAAACAAGGTTTAACAACATTGCCGTTTTACAACAAAATTAGGGTATTTTTTTAAACAACTCATATCTCCAAAACTTCGGGTTTCAAACAATAAATGTTTCAAACATTAAATTATTTAAAACAATAAATGTCCTAAAACAATTAAAGCCCTTAGGCCAAACAAAAGTGTCTTTAACCAATTAATGCCTTAAACAAGTTATTAAAGTCAATATTTTTAATTAAACATTTTAAATGAATTAACCAGTCTAAATGAATCAACCATTTAAGTCCTTTAAATGGAATAAAGACATCTTAGGAAAAATAGCTGATCCACAAGCTTGTAGATCAGCTCTTTTTCACTTAGCATTTTAAGCATTTTAAGCCTTTTAACATGTCAAATTCATGAACTCCACATTTTAGTAGTCTTAACTCAAATAAACCATAACATGGTAATTTCATGAATTTTCTACATTTTAAGAGTTTTAAATCATTAACAGAATTTTTAACCTTTTTAACTTTGTATTATTTTGCATTTCATACTTTTCTTTCCAAACACAAAAAGAGGACAATGCTACTTAATGTGTGTGCAATGCTGCAATGTGTTCCTTGATTTACACTTAACCAGTTAAACATGAACACATTATAAGCATTTCAAACACATAAGCAGTATTGCAAAACAAAGTAAATAAAACCAGTTCACCGACCATTGGCGTCTTCGGGCTGAACCTCTTTGGTAGAACTCGGAGTTTTCCTTCTCTCCTCTCTGAAGTGTGTTTGTATAATGACTGAGCACCTCCATTCCTTTTCAGGTGCTTCTGATCAGGTAATGAGCGGCCATTTTGCTGCTGCATTCTGGGAAATGTAGTGTAGAGCAGGGCAGTAGTAGAGCAGGGGTGTAGTTCTGACTATACATGGGCCAGTAGGAAGAGGATTTGCCCTAGGCTCTCACCACTAAGTCAAAGCTCCCTTTCTGAGTCTTGACTTGACACCTCCCACTTGAGCTCCTGGTTACTGAACCCAAGGAGGTCACCTCATCCTTTCCCCTGAGACTGTCACCTTCCTCCATGTTGCTCGTCCACTGGAATCAGGACAACGAGACGCCTGACATCCCTGTGGAGAATTGTGGCAGGAATCTTGGTGGTCTTCTTCTCAGCTTTGGTCCTCTTGCTCATGACTTCCTCGTTAACCTGCTTTTTAATCATAACCGGGTAGCTGGGAAATGTCCTGACATTGACGTCTCGAACAATGCCTTCCTTGTCAGGATTCACACCGATTACTCTGGCCAACTTGAACTGACTTCTCAAGGCATTTTGATCAGCTAGCCAAACAATGTCCCCAACAGCAACATTCCTCTCTCTTGTATGCCACTTGCTTCTGACAAACAGGTTGGGACCTGCCAACTGACACCACTTCTTCCAAAACTTGTCCACCTCTGATTGGATGACTCTCAATCGCTTGTAAGGGTAACCTTCGAATTGGAAGTCTCCTGGGTCACCTCTGGAGCAGGCCCGTCCCAACAGGAGAGAGTTTGGTGTGATGTACTCGACACATCCCTCTTGGATTTGTGCCCTTGCGTCTATAGGCCTTTCATTGGCCAGATTGGCTGCCATGTACACAAAGGTCTGAAACTCTCCCCACGTAAAGGCACCATCACCGCCCAGGTTCTGCAGGGCTCTCTTCACTGTCCTAACAGCTGCCTCTGCTGCGCCGTTTCTGTGAGGTGAGTCCGCCGGATGGATCTTCCAGGACCACTTAGTGCCATGCTTGGCAGTCTTCTCCTCCACTCCTGACCTTTCTAGGTGTTCCAGGAACTTGTAGAGGTCCACTAGGGCAGGTTTGGCCCCCACAAAGTTTGTACCTGGGTCCGACCAAACCTTTCTTGGATGCCCTCTCAGTGATGTAAACCTTTTGTAGGCAAGCAGAAATCCTTCTGCTGACAGGTCACTGACAATGTCAGCATGGATGGCTCTGGACGCCATGCAGCTGAATACAATTCCCCAGACTTTGAGCTTCACTCTTTTCTTCACCTCGTCTTTGACTTCGCAGGGCCCAAACAGGTCCATGGCGGTGAACTCAAATGGAGCTGCTGGTTCTGCCCGCTCTGGTGGGAGGTCACTCATTATCTGTTGACATTGCTTCGCCCTTGCTTTTCGACATGTCACACAGCCATCTATTACTTTCTTGGCTATCCTTCGACCATTAATCACCCAGGCTTTCCTTCTCATCCTCAAGAGAGTTCCTGCCACTCCTTCATGATTCACATTGTGGGCCTCTCGAACCAGCAGCGTAGATATCCATGCTTCATACGGAAGAACAGGCACTGCAGCTTTATCTTCACTGAAGGACTGGATCCTGCCTCCACAGACGAGAAGTCCAGACTCTTTGTCTTTGAATACGACTAGTCGGTTGATGGTTGTGTCAGGGAATGTGACATCTCTCTGAGCTGCTAAACAGAGGTCTCTGAAGGCATACTTGCGGTCTTTGGCATTAAGCACTTGCGCTCTGGGCTCTTCATTTGAAGGTTTTGCCTCCCACTTTGCCTGCTTTGTGGCCTGGCTCTTCAGGTCCAACCATTTGTAAGCAGCTCGCTGGACCCAGGCTATGACTCCAACCAGTCTGGACAAACTGCTGAACTTCTTCACATCCAGAAGGCTTTTGGCAACGGAGCCAGTATGCACTCTTCCCTGTAAGGTCTCATCAGATTCTTCAGATGTGTCTGAGCGGAGAACAGAGTGACTCAGGTCAGCAATATTTCTTGCCTCAGGCTCTTCAACTTTGGGATGATCCTGAGGGACGACTCCAAGGCCTTTTTTTCCCTGGGCTCTTGTCACCACCGCTGAAAATGCTTTTCTCTGCAGCTTGTTGATGCTGTCCCTGGCATCAGTTACAACATCTTTAGCAGACTTTATCGGCCAGTCTTCGAACGGCAGCATCAGAAACTTTGGTCCGTTCTGCCAAGCAGTTTCTTCTCCAAGGTCTTCTGGAGTAGCTCCTCTTGTGATGATGTCGGCAATGTTGACATTCCCTGCGATCCACCACCAGTCTTCAACTGGACCAGCCTTTTGGATCTCTCCAACTCTGTTAGCAAAGAATGTCTGGTATCCATAGCTGTCTCGCTGAATGGCTCCCAGTACTGTCTGGCTGTCAACTAGGTGGAACCAGCGATCAATCTTCATCTGGCCATGCCTGGTCGAGGGGCGTCAGCTTAGCCTTTGATTCCACTAGTCTGACGTCTATACCTTGGTTTGTTTCCCACCTAAGGTACATGATGGCTCCGTAGGACTTGTCACTCCCATCTGAGAAGGTAATAGCCCAAGGTCTTCCCTTCCAACCTGGTGGCGTAAGACTCCTATGGAACTTGATTTGTCCCAGCTGTGCATACTCCTGGAACAGCTTCATGGCCTCCTCCCTGAGGCCTTCAGAGAGCGGCTTGTCCCAGGTGTCTCGGGTCAGGTTTCCATTTCTTGTCTCCTGGAATGCCCTTCTGACAAGGATAGCTCCCTTCTGCTTCACAGGTGTGACCAGACCAATTGGATCATAGAGTCCAGCCACCTGGCTCAGCAGTTCTCTTCTGGTCAGAGGATTGGGTGTTCTTTCCCTCACCTCCTCCATCAAAAGATCCTGGCCTGTTCGCATCTTTCCTCTTCTCTTTGAGAAGTTGATCGAAGTCATCATGTAGAGTTGGTCTTCCTCTACCAGATATCCAATCCCTAAGGCCTTATTGTCTTCGTCCCTCATCTGATTTGGCAGTATCAATGCGTTGCCATTTTCAGAGGGCTTCTTTGTTGAGAGGGTTGGTGCTACGCTCTCCTGCCTCCCACTTTGCCCTGACCGGACCCATGGCTTCAGGGAAAATCCACCGGCTATCAGGATTCCCTCAACCTCCTTGGTGATTTCTTCCAGTCGGTTTGGATCATCGTGGGATGTGAGGATGTCATCCACATAGCTGTCCTCTTCTAGGACTCTGCGTGCCTCTACTAGGTGAGAAAACTTAGTGAGTCTTGCAGTTTCTCGCATAGCTAGCTGTGCAATGCACCCAGCTGGTCGGTCACCGATGTTCACTCTTGTGATGGCATATTCTCCTATCTCCTCATCTTGAGTGTCCCTCCAGAGAAATCTATGAAGATGCATTTCACGCTCCTCCAGCCACACTGAATTATACATCTTCCTGATGTCTCCCAAGGCTGCATGCACTCCTCTTCTAAACCTGAACAGGACAGCTCTGATTGGGTTTAAGACATCTGGCCCCTTCAGCAGCACATCATTCATGCTGACTCCCTTGAATGTTTGGCTACTGTTCCACACAATGCGCACTGGAGTCGTGATGGAGTGGGGATTTGGTGCCACTAGGTGGCTTACGTACCATACTGGTCCTTTCCAGTTCTCGCTCATCTCTTTTGTTAGCTTCTTTGCAGCTCCTCGCTCAACCATCTCATGGATCTGATCTTTGTAAGCGGCGAACCACTGAGGCTCTTTCTTGAGATGTTTTTCTGTTCTTAGAAAGGTGGCCTGGACTCCACTTCTGTTATTGGGAAGGGAAGCAGGGTCAATTATCCACGGGTACTTCGTGTCCCAGTGTGGTGACTTGCTATGTTCATCCTCCATGACATAGGTGAGGCCCTCTTTTATGATTTCAAGTTCCCTTTCTTCGGATAGAGTCATCTCCTTCCCTCCAGGTTGACAGTTCCCACAGCGACATCCACCACACTTTGGGTCACAGGCTGCTCCGATGCTGTCCCACTTCCACCACTCTAGGAAGTCTCTGTGACTGGCAGCTGTGTACTTGGCCTCAACCATGGCGTCATCTAGGTGAACTGTCTCTAATCTGAAGGGGCCTTTAGCAGGGATCTCCTCATACTTGACAGCAGCTGTTCTCATAGAACGAGCGAAATGAGTCTCTGACTTATGTGCAGCCACATGTATTTCTTCAAAAAGATCAGGGTGTGCTCCGCCCACAGTTTTTCCTAGAGGGCCTTCCCACAAGACAAGGTCCCCCACAGCTCTCACCCTCTGTGGGGCAAGTCTTCCTTCTCTGTGACTGATGAGCAACTCAATTTCCTCAGGTCTCTTCAGCTCCTCAAGTGCGACTTCTGGGAAGAATCTTCTCAGCTGCTCAGGTCTGACTACCCGGTGAACTTTTGCGATCTCATTCAGGCCATAGCACACAAGTTCATGAGCCCTCTCCGTTCCCTTGGAGGTTTTGACTCGAATCCTGAGAAGATATCTCCTTGTGGCTACTTTAGTCGTCATGCCACCGACTCCATGCACAACTAGTGTGATCTCTTCACTCCTCAGCTTCAACCTGTCGGCTGCTTGATGGGTTATGTAGTTGGTGTCTGATGCCAGGTCCACCAGGGTTCCAATCTTCTGGCCTGCATTAGCAGTCACTTCCATCAACATCATTAAAACAGGAAGCTCTCGCAGTCCACTTTCCTTTAGAAGACCCATCTGGTCCTTTGTAGAACTTCCCTTGGAGGTCTTGTTGGTGAACGCCTTTCTGCACCTCTCTGCTACCTCCGGGGAGAGTTCGCTCAAGAACCTTTCCTGTTCCTCTGTTAGGTAATTCTTGTTCCTGCTGTCTTTCCGTGGCTTCTCATTGTCGCCTCTCTTAGCTTCTCCTCTTGGGTTTGGGCAGAGAAAGAAGTGGTGATCTGAGGAGCCATCCCTTCTGCAGTCTTTGTTCTTGCAAAGGTAATAATCTTTACAGCCGTCATCATTTCTTCTATGGCACCCTAAGCATTTCCTGCATGCACCAATCTTCTTAAGAGCCGTCTCCTTTTCTGACAGCTTCAGTCCTTTGAATTTCTTGCAGAAGAAAATCCTGTCTTTGTGCTTCTCTTCTCCACAGATAATACACCCATCTTCAGTGTCATCTTTCTTTGTGGTTTTGGTGGAGGCATATTTCCTGTTACCTTTCCATTCTGCTTTATCATATCTTTCGGACTTGTCCACTATCCTCAGGTGATCCAGTCTCTCAAAGATATCCTCCTGCTTCTTGAGGAATGTGAGCAACATGTCAAAATGGTTATCTTGAGTGACATTATTGTTGGCATCAACCATGAAGACAAGCCAGTCTCTCTTCACGAATTCAGGAAGCTTGCTCTCAATGGACTTTACCACAAGTGGGTTCTTGAGGGCACCAGTATTTCCAAGATCAGTAAGGTCTGAGAGGGCTTTCTCTACTGTCTGGATTAGGTCTACCACTTTCCTCGGCTGGTTTCCTTTCACAGGTGGGATTTTCTCCAGCTCTTCGATGATTTCCACAGCAATGGTGGACTTATTCCCATACCTGTTTTCCAGCACTCTGAATATGTCTTCAGCTGTGTTGTAGGTCGACAGTCTGAGGTCTTTGGCCATCTTCTCATCCATGCTGTCAAGGAGCTGGATCTTTCTGACCTCTTGTGAACCAGTCGGCTCTCCCTGCCTTTGCAGGCTCTCCCAGTCTTTCTTCCAGCGGTGGAAATCTCTCCTGCAGCCACTAAAGGTAGGCAGTTTAGTTGGCTTCATTTTCACAAGCGGCATAAAATGTCTGGTTGGTTCTGTCTTCACCGTGGGGGCTGCTGGAGCCTGCCTTTCAACCGTCCGTGCTCTGGCAAACTCAGCTTTTCTAGCTTCGAGATCATTGCTGGCCTTTTTCAGGTCCTTGATATTCTTCCTGAAGTCACTGCCTCCTACTGTGGGGATCCATTGCTCCCAGTCTGACAAAGTTTTAGATGCCCCTTTGATTAGTCTCTCGATTAAAAGTAGATAGACTTCAAAGTTTTCACAATTAATGCTTTCCACTGGTATTGTGAATGCATATGCACACGCCTTGTCAGCTTCTCTGAATGCAGCGTCCATCTCATCTAGTCCGTACTTGGTCCAGATGTTGGTTTGGACAAGCCTTTTTACTTCATCCAACCTTTTCTCACAGTCGCTGGTGACCGTCTCAAGGTATTTTTCCTGATCTTCATCAAGTTGTGCCACTTCATCCTCCTTTGCCTTGGCTTCAACCTCTGCTAGTAGCCCAGACCTGAAATCATCATTAGCTTCAATGACCCTCCGTGCATCAGCAGATAGCTTTGCATATTCTTCTCTGAGCTCGAACTCATTTAAACCGTCTGCTTTCCTGCTGAGGTAGTTGGCCTGCCTGGTGAAGCAGCTTTTTGCGACAGTCCTCTCCTTCTTTAACTGATCCATTGTTTTGCCAAGAGCATCCTCCGCCATTTTTGATCAGTGAGAGGTTTCCTTCCTTTTGAAGTGGTTTGTTTCTTTATCCTGGAAGTTGAGTATTGACTTTCACAGGTTTCTTAGTTGTTTCCGCAACACTTTTCATCAGCTCCCTTTGCTAGACTTTCTGAAGCCTTTTATCTTCTTGTCCTGTTGCTGGGCTGCTGGTTTACAACTGTCAAGTTCTTTCACAGTTCAGCTCCAAACCCAAGACAAGGACACAACTCAGTCTTAAAGTCAATCAACTCCTTTATTTTTTTCCAACTCTTATATTTCATTTTTGTTGGTTTCTTTTTGTTGATTGGTCAATCATAGTCAGGTTGTAAACCTTAAAGACAGAAAAAACAAGGTTTAACAACATTGCCGTTTTACAACAAAATTAGGGTATTTTTTTAAACAACTCATATCTCCAAAACTTCGGGTTTCAAACAATAAATGTTTCAAACATTAAATTATTTAAAACAATAAATGTCCTAAAACAATTAAAGCCCTTAGGCCAAACAAAAGTGTCTTTAACCAATTAATGCCTTAAACAAGTTATTAAAGTCAATATTTTTAATTAAACATTTTAAATGAATTAACCAGTCTAAATGAATCAACCATTTAAGTCCTTTAAATGGAATAAAGACATCTTAGGAAAAATAGCTGATCCACAAGCTTGTAGATCAGCTCTTTTTCACTTAGCATTTTAAGCATTTTAAGCCTTTTAACATGTCAAATTCATGAACTCCACATTTTAGTAGTCTTAACTCAAATAAACCATAACATGGTAATTTCATGAATTTTCTACATTTTAAGAGTTTTAAATCATTAACAGAATTTTTAACCTTTTTAACTTTGTATTATTTTGCAT
The DNA here is from genome assembly GCF_963280865.1 of Gymnoscopelus braueri. Taxonomy (NCBI): domain Eukaryota; kingdom Metazoa; phylum Chordata; class Actinopteri; order Myctophiformes; family Myctophidae; genus Gymnoscopelus; species Gymnoscopelus braueri. The sequence continues at coordinate 19,491,094 of NC_137607.1, read as the reverse complement.
TTCATACTTTTCTTTCCAAACACAAAAAGAGGACAATGCTACTTAATGTGTGTGCAATGCTGCAATGTGTTCCTTGATTTACACTTAACCAGTTAAACATGAACACATTATAAGCATTTCAAACACATAAGCAGTATTGCAAAACAAAGTAAATAAAACCAGTTCACCGACCATTGGCGTCTTCGGGCTGAACCTCTTTGGTAGAACTCGGAGTTTTCCTTCTCTCCTCTCTGAAGTGTGTTTGTATAATGACTGAGCACCTCCATTCCTTTTCAGGTGCTTCTGATCAGGTAATGAGCGGCCATTTTGCTGCTGCATTCTGGGAAATGTAGTGTAGAGCAGGGCAGTAGTAGAGCAGGGGTGTAGTTCTGACTATACATGGGCCAGTAGGAAGAGGATTTGCCCTAGGCTCTCACCACTAAGTCAAAGCTCCCTTTCTGAGTCTTGACTTGACAGTGACTCTGTTCATCACACGTGCGCTGTGTGTACTTGCAGTGCAGTCTCAGCAACTTTTTATGCACCGGAGGGTGAAAATTAGGCACATTTAGTCCACATTATACTCATAGTAGAAACACATTGTTTAGCCAAAGTGTTGCATCAATCCAGCCTCAGAATAAAATACTTCCTAAAAACTAGACGGATTTCAAAATAAAACTGGAATTTAGCAATGATTTATTAAAATGTTGGTCCTTCCTCCTTTTATATGCCATATCTTGAGATTTCAGTAAACCCTCTTAGTAGTGCTGTTTGCTTTGTGTGCTGTGTATTAATGTATTTGTTTGTTAGTGAAAAAACTAGTACCAATGTGGCCTAAATTGTTACTTGCTGTTTTAATTTAAAGTGAATAAAATGTCAACTTCTGCAAATCGTGGTATCTTCACTCAGCTTCCCAACCAAGTTTTAAAGCTCTGTAAAACAAACCTCCTTTTTAAAGTGAAAGCCTTAAATGGTTGTTGGTGCAATTCCAACTCCAACTGGTGTAGTCAGTCAGTAGTGTTTTTATGTATTTATTAACTTCTATTTTGTCCATTTGGTTACATAAGATTGTTATGAGTTTATTTCCTGACAAGACAACACAGCATGATCTTTTGGGTGTCAAGCTGAACAGATTTGGTAACTCAGGAGTGGGCAAACATGTCTTTCAGATCTTGTTGACGGACTATTGAGTCAGTCCTGTAATAATTTGAATAAATTAGCAAATTACAAAAAACAACAATTCACACTGTCTGCTTTCCATTCACTCTCAAGCTGACTGATTTGAATGTGTGAAACCCAGTGAATTAAACGATAGGAGTGGCACACTAAATATTAGCATTACAATGCCCCAGTCAGCTGATCATGTATTTCACTGCATACGTATATCAACATTACACCTTAGTTAAACAAAGAACAAGCTAAAAAGTGTCAGCTTTTATTTTCCAGTATTGCATTTTTTAATTGTTCATATCAGGTCAGTGGGTGTTATTTTCCTTTATGTATGTTCCTTTCTACTTGGCCGTATCACCAGACGACTAATGGTACAATAGAAACACTGAGAAAATGTATCAAACAAATCAACAATTGGATTATACCACAAAACGGAAGTAATTGTTTTGGAGGCAAGGATGAAGGATTAAAAGTCAGTGCTCAGTTTCAAACCTTGATGTCAAGGACTCAGAACCTTAACCAGCCACATTAGTACCATCAAAGTCAGATTAAATGACTTATGCTAAACAGGGATCTAAAAAGCGTTTTATTATTTTATAAAACCATTTATTAGTTGTTTTAGCTCCTGCTCATTTGACTTCGCTATTTTGTCTCATCCGTTTAAGGAAAAAGGTAGCTGATATATTGCACTTTTACCGTAGCGCTAGGTATACTCTTGGTTGCTTGTTTTTGCAGAAAATGCACTTAAGACTTCTGGTGATCAGTAGTTTTCGTTCCCTACCTATGTTGAATGCAATTATGTTGAATTGAAATGTTGCAATTATTGTAAGTCGCTTTGGATAAAAGTGTCTGCTAAATGGCTGTAATGTAATGTAATGTAATGTAATGTAATGTAATGTAATGACCCTAGAATAAAAACGTAGCAAAGGGGAATCAGCAGTCAGTTTAATGTGCCACATATCTGTTACAGAGACCCGTAAAACTGCAGGTCTGCATCTACTGCTATTTTAAATAACAGCTACAATTATAAGTGTTTTCAAATGTCCTTTCATAATGTTTCCATAGTTTAATGTTTTGTATAAAGCACATTGCATTGCCTTGTTGTTGAAATGTGCTTACAAATACACTTTATCCATTCCAATAGAATACTGTAGGACAGCTCATGGGGCTTAAATTATTTAAGAACATTGTCATTGAGGAGACAGTGATGGGAGCAGTAATTTGGTCAGTTTTTTCTATTGTTGGTGTGTCCCACCCCCTCACTCTGATTGGGCCATCAGGGCCCTCTGTTCGTATTTAACAAGAGTTTGTTCTGCTTGGTGCCACTTCAATCTCTGCTAGTTGTTAAGAGCTGAACCTCTCTTTCCTGCACTAGCTGAAGCAGTCAGATATTTTGTTTTGGTTCTACTTGTGTGCTTAATTTTACTAGATGTTCTGGCTCTAAGTCAGTTAACCGACATCTGTCTCGTTTTTTTCCAGTCTACTTTGAAGAAAGTTTGGAGTTATGGCTTTACTAAAAACAATGAAGTTCTTGATCAACCAGAGACTATCTGAAGCTGCTGAAGAGATATTTGGGATCGTTGGAGGAATTCTAAAAGAGTACGAGGATGAAGCTTTCCACATCAAGCAAGAAACTGACCGCCAACGCAGACTACTGGATATGGTTTTAAAACCAATCATCAAATTACACAGAGCAGGTTGGTAAAACCACTACACTGTCAAAAATCTGTTTTGAATTGTTAGACCTTTTTTTAAACGGTTGTTTAAAAAAAAACACTCAATAAAGAAAACTAGGAAAAAAAATTCAGCATGCTGTTTCGAGTCATTTTTTTTAGGTTGAATTGGCAATAGTTAATAGCATTATAGTTGTAGTGGCCTACTTTTAGTCTGGCCTTAAACAAAGATTAGATGGGGGAGTAAGGATGCTGAATATACTGATTAAGTGTTTATTTTGCTGAATAAGTACTGATTATGTATTATGATTGATTGACTGATTAGATAATGAGTCTTTTGGTTCAACCACTTGAACTCCAGCATCCCTATTCTGAAGGAACATTAGCTAAAAATGGCCGATCTACAAGTTCACAATGAGTTGCATTGTGAGCCTGTAACTCTCGTCAGTTTCACTAAAACTGGAGTGTTTAAGTTGTTGAAATGGTTGCAAAGATCACATGCAATTTGCAAGGACATGTTTATGGATAATACATTAAGATTAAGCTGTTTTGATGTAATAAACAGTTTAAAAAATTGTCATTTCACGCTGGAATCAAAACAAACTACAGAACTGATTAAACACTGCAACGCTCCAATTTTCTCTTGACCATTACAAATACACGTGTGGAACCACTAGTGTAGTTAACACTTAATTTAATTTAACATTTAATTGTTTTTCCATAATTGTATTGTATCTTTTACCTAGACGTCCTGCTCCTCCCCGTGTGTAACGAGGAGATTTCTCCTAAGCAGCAGAAGACGAGCCCCAGTCTGGTCAAGGAGGAACCAGAGTCTCCACAGATTAAAGAGGAACAGCAGGAGAGGAGCCCCAGTCTGGTCCAGGAGGAACCGAAGTCTCCACAGATTAAAGAGGAACAGCAGGAGAGGAGCCTCAGTCTGGTCCAGGAGGAACCAGAGCCTCCACAGATTAAAGAGGAACAGCCGGAGAGGAGCCCCAGTCTGGTCCAGGAGGAACCAAAGGCTCCACAGATTAAAGAGGAACAGCTACTTCAAGGACAAAAGGAGGCTGATGGGTCAAAAGAGACATTACTAGCAATGAAAAGTGCAGATGATGATGACAACCCGGAGACAGAGCCTGTAGCCAGCACCTCAACTGAACACATGAAAACACAAGTGTATGTAGAGGACTGTGGAACATCAAAACCAACCGGTGATGACCCGCACCTCTCTCCACACTGTTCTGAATCTGACACTGAAGACAGTGATTACTGGGAGACCAGGGAAAATCATTCAGATTTAAGCACAAGCAAGACACAAAATGTGGAAGGGCAAATGTTGTCTTTGAGCAACAAGCTATGCCATGACCTCAAATTTCCAAAACAAAGCCCCCCCATGAGGAGTCACACAGGGACGAAAAAATTTAGTTGTGCAGATTGTGGCAAAATGTTTAACCAAAAGCAACGTTTGAATGTGCACACAAGGATTCATACCGGAGAAAAGCCCTATACTTGTAAAGTGTGTGGCAAAGGCTTTAGTCAAAGGAGTATTCTAAAACCACACATGAGGACTCATACAGGGGAAGAGCCCTTTGTTTGTACAGTTTGTGGTAAAGGGTGTAGTCAAATGGGTGATCTGAAAACGCACATGAGAACACACACAGGGGAAAAGCCCTTTACTTGCACAGTTTGTGGTAAAGGATGTAGTCAAATGGCACATCTGAAAACACACATGAGAACACACACAGGGGAAAAGCCCTTTGAATGCACAGTTTGTGATAAAGGATTTATTAACATGGCAAATCTGAAAACGCACATGAGAACACACACAGGGGAAAAGCCCTTTACTTGCACAGTTTGTGGTAAGGGATGTAGTCAAACGGGTGTTCTAAAAACACACATGAGAACACACACAAGGGAAAAGCCCTTTAAATGCACAGTTTGTGGTAAAGGATGTATTAACGTGGCAAATCTGAAAACGCACATGAGAACACACACAGGGGAAAATACCTTTAAATGCACAGTTTGTGATAAAGGATTTATTAACATGGCAAATCTGAAAACGCACATGAGAACACACACAGGGGAAAAGCCCTGGACTTGCACAGTTTGTGGTAAGGGATGTAGTCAAATGTCTGATCTAAAAAAACACATGAGAACACACACAGGGGAAAAGCCCTTTGCGTGTACAGTTTGTTGCAAAATCTTTAGTCAAAGTAGTAATCTAAAAACACACATGAGGACACATACATAGGAAAAAAATGCTTATGGATGAGAGTACTTTTTCAAAGAAGGTATTTGAGGTGACATTATTATGACCATCGTAGTCCACGCTCATACATGGGAAAAGACCTATACTTGCACGACGAGCAGCAAAGGCTTAAGTCAAATTGGTATCTAAAACAACGACTAAAAATATATGGACAAAGCCACTTTTTCTGCAAATCTGCCATCTTTGAACTTCCGTCCCTGAAATGGAACCGGAAACAACTGCTATTGGATGCAACCAAATTGAGGGCCACATGGAGCCACATCGAGGGTCTTCACTCTGTAGAACCAGTAGAAGCGCTAGAAACACACCCTACTTCATCATTAATTTTATCAAATCAATGGGACCATAATTTTTAAAAGCATGATGTTGATTTTAATTGATTATTACTAATTTTTACCAGAGTCAGTTAATTTGAAATGCATACATTCAACATGCTGGACTATACAATGACTGTGTTGTTTTTGATTGATTTCTTCATTGTTAATCTAATAAAGGCAAAGATTGACTCTGTTATACCTGTAAAAAACAACAACTATGTTTGTATTTTTCAAATAAATGTTTCAAAACTACTGGTCTTTTTTTATGTGCTCATTACAGAAAGGTCAGAAAAGGCCACAATACATGCGTTTCACCTCCTTTCATTCTGGAAATATTGTACTTGCTGCTACTACTGTGAACAGTACAGTAACAAGAACAGCTTCATTTTACAGATTGCATAGCAAACTATTACGGCAAGGAACATGATAGGAGTATTAATTTTACAGTCTACACACCTTTTACTTTAACTATTGCTACATTGAACATGATGAGAGTGTAGCGGACCCAGCTGGCCATGAAGGATGAAGTCTGACTGATGAGTTTTGAACATTCTTTATTTGTGTCTCAACGTAGAAACTAACAGGAAAAGGCAAAAATACATACATCAATAATCCATAAACGCTTCATCAAATCTCAACATGATACATTTTCCATCACCAATAAAATTACACAATATATAAACCATTATAGGCTATTAGAAAATACATGAAAGGTACAAACCATAACAACAATAAGATCACTTTTTTAACACAGTAAGCCCAAAAACAATGCAAGCAAAACAACCATAAAACTGTACTTTGTCCTCTTTCCAGCTAGGTGCTAATAGGCTGCTAATACAGTGGCATGTCATTTGATGGATGTCTGTTCCGTTGTCCGTCCTTAACCCATCCTTCCAGGGTCCAGTAGGCTACTTTAACCCATCCTTCCAGGGTCCATATTACTTTAAACAAACATTTAAGCGGACGTTCTGTACGCTGCTGCTCCTCTCTCTCTCGCTTCCTCAATCTGTGGCAGCTTTTAAACCCCAGCACCAAGCTGCGTCGGGTCCTAATAAACAGCTTCTCCCCCAGCTGATACGAATATCAAATTAAAGGACTTGTTACAACACCATAAATATACACCTTCAAAAATAAAAGTATTAACTTGTGGGTCCGTGGGGGGGGGGGGGGTAGCCGTGGGTGGGGGGGTAGCCTTGGGTGGGTGGGTGGGACCTTTTCCACATTGTAGCCACCAGAGGAAATGTCCGGGGGGGGGGTCCAAATTGATCCAAATAATCCATATTCCATCCGTTTAACCGAAGCAGTACAATGTATCTCCTTTTCCATTCTGGCTCATCCAGTCTGGCTATAAACAAATTCATATCGCCCCGCAGAGCAGTGACCCTCTCAGCGATGATTTCCAGTATGAAATAGGGCTTGGTACATTAAATCATGAATTTAACCTCACCTTAGTTCAACAAAGAACAAGCTAAAAAGTGTCATCTTTTATTACCCAATATTGTTCTAATCATGTCATCTTTTATTTTCCAGTATTGTTCTAATCTTGCCATCTTTTAATTGTTCATATCAGGTCAGTGGGTGTTATTTTCCTTTATGTATGTTCCTTTGTGTCAACATAGAAATCTACTTGGCCGTATCACCAGAAGACTAATGGTCCAAAGAAACACTGAGAATATGCATCAAACAAATCAACAATTGGATACAACAAGTGTCCTCAATTAAACAAAGACAAAAGGACAAAAACAAATCTTTAAAAACCAGATAACTGCAGCTGATTCAGAATGCTGCTACTCAAGTCTTTAGTAATACAAAGACAATTGAGCATATCAGTTCTTAAATCTTAACACTGGCTCCCTGTATGTCAAAAAGTCAAATTTAAAATATATAAAGCACGTATGGGCATCTGATCTTGTGTGATATCATGAACCATCCAGACCTCTATGCTTAAATGTCTGAAAATACATTAACATGAATGCAACATATTAATAGAAAAGACAATGTGTAAAATGAACAAAAACATACATTTACACAAAACTGATGATAGTGCTGTCAAACAGGTCTATGAAGCTATCTATGACATCTATGAAAACAGTTTAATCTGCAACACAATGTTGTACAATATGTAGTGGAGGGGTCCCTGCTTCATCTCTCTCTCAGCTAAGGGGTCCTTGGCCTGAAAAATGTTGAAGACCCCTGCTATAGACAGTCTCTCTCTCTCTCACACACACACACACACACACACACAAACAGTTGTCCATTCTCTACCAATTAACTTTTACCACACACACACACACACACACTCACACTCTCACACACACACACACACACACACACACACACACACACACACACACACACACACACACACACTACTTAATCTCAGTGAACGCACATCTCATCTCTCTTCATTAATGCCACAGGTGTGATGGCCTGCTGTTGTTCCTATAGACAAGGAGGGGTCTTCATCAGGGGGTCCTCAGAGTTACTACAGGGGTATTGCCAAATCTTTGTGTGATAGGAACTTTTTTTCCTTCACATTAGCCACTTTAACCCTAGCATCCCTATTCTGAGGGGAACATTGGCTGAAAATATCCAATCTACAAGCTTGTAGATCGTCTATTTTCGGAGGTTTGGAGTAGAAGGAAGAAGGAGTAGACCTTAGTACATAGCTTAGTATTGAGAGTTTAAGTGCACTAGTTGGCCTATTGGATATAATTTAACTGATTATGTGTGCTCAAAATAAACAATTCATATTTGACAAAAAAAACGTGATTATATTGTGTTGAGATAACATTAAGCTTAACATCATCTTCTGAAAGTGATTCAATCACATTGCCCTGAAGCGTTTCAATTGCACCGGAAGATCAGAGGGGGCGCTATTTAGCACGGACGGAAGTTCTCCTCTCCCACTTCTTCCATTGTTACTTGTTGATGGAAGCATCCCCGCAGGACGCAGGCACACGGTAAGAATATAAATCCTCAATCCATCCATCAAAACGTTATAAGGTTTAATTTTCAAATCAGTAGGCCTAATGTGTTTGTTATCGTTCAAAAGAAGTACTTGGTAGGGAATGTTAACAGCAACTTGGCGCTAAGCTAGTCCCCGCAGCTAGCGCTGCTAGCCTGGTCATATTATAAGTAAAACCTTGATTCTGTCCTTCACACAACGGTGTTGCTTCCCAACATGTCGCGAGGTGTGCATCGATATAACACGTTGAAACGGGCGGGTCTAAGTACACGCATCATCCATATTGTTCAATAAAAAGCATTTTAATCTGATCGGCGGCCATTTTCTCAGAGTTATAATGTATCAGAGACTGCAATACACCTCCCAACCGATAGGGTCACGTAATTGAAAGCATATGAAGGAAATTGAGAACATGGCCACCGGTCGGATTAAAAAGCTTTTTATCGAACAATACGGAAGAAACGGGTACTTAGACACAGGCGTTTTAATTTGTTACATCCGTGCCCGTGGGGTCAGCACTTTATATTTGAAATCTGAACGTTTATGTAGATGTACGGGTTGTAATGGAGAAATTTAGCGCCATGACGCTTGTGACAGACGAGCGTCATGTGAACCATGGCTAGTAATAGTTGTGCATATTAACACCATTATATTAGTCAAACCGTGACTCTGTTCATCACACGTGCGCTGTGTGTGTGTGTGTGTGTGTGTGTGTGTGTGTACCTGCAGTGCAGTCTCAACAACTTATTGATGCACCAGAGGGTGAAAATAAAGGCACATTTGGTCCACATTATACTCGTAGTAGAAACACATTGTTTAGCCAAAGTGTTGCATCAATCCAGCCTCAGAATAAAATACTTCCTAAAAACTAGACGGATTTCAAAATAAAACGGGAATTTACCAATGATTTATTAAAATGTTGATCCTTCCTCCTTTTATATGCCATATCTTGAGATTTCAGTAAACCCTCTTTGTAGTGATGTTTGCTTTGTGTGCTTAATGTATTAATGTATTTGTTTGTTAGTCAAAAATGGGGGGGGGGGGAATGTAACATTTGAGGAAGACCATAACTAATATTAACTAGTACCAATGTGGCCTAAATTGTTACTTGCTGTTTTAATTTAAAGTGAATAAAATGTCAACTTCTGCAATGGTATCTTCACTCAGCTCCCCAACCAAGTTTTAAAGCTCTGTAAAACAAACCTCCTTTTTAAAGTGAAAGCCTTAAATGGTTGTTGGTGCAATTCCAACTCCAACTGGTGTAGTCAGTCAGTAGTGTTTTTATGTATTTATTAACTTCTATTTTGTCCATTTGGTTACATAAGATTGTTTACAGGAGTTTATTTCCTGACAAGACAACACATGATCTTTTGGGTGTCAAGCTGACCAGATTTGGTAACTCGTCAGCTGATCATGTATTTCACTGCATACGTATATCAACATTACACCTTAGTTAAACAAAGAACAAGCTAAAAAGTGTCAGCTTTTATTTTCCAGTATTGCATTTTTTTAATTGTTCATATCAGGTCAGTGGGTGTTATTTTCCTTTATGTATGTTCCTTTCTACTTGGCCGTATCACCAGACGACTAATGGTACAATAGAAACACTGAGAAAATGTATCAAACAAATCAACAATTGGATTATACCACAAAACGGAAGTAATTGTTTTGGAGGCAAGGGCGAAGGATTAAAAGTCAGTGCTCAGTTTCAAACCTTGATGTAGTTCATGGACTCAGAACCTTAACCAGCCACATTAGTACCATCAAAGTCAGATTAAATGACTTATGCTAAACAGGGATCTAAAAAGCGTTTTATCATTTTATAAACCATTTATTAATCTTCAGTAGGCGTGACTAGTACTGTAAGGGTGTTATTACAGATCTCCCTACAAATCTATGAGATGGCCTGGACTGCTGGCATAGCGGTCCAGTTCGAGTCCCGATCCTTAGCTCCTGGCCTTAGCTGCATGTCACTCCCCATCTATCTCTCTCCCCATTTCCTGTCAGCCTACTGTCCTGTCAATAAAGGTTGGGTAAAAATCCCCAAAACAAATCTTTAAAAATCTATCAGATAACTGCAGTAATTCAAAGAAAATCTTAACACTGGCTCCCTGTATGTTAAAATTCTACTGGTCTATAAGGCATGGTCTAGGCTAGGGCATCTGATCTTGTTTGATATCATGAACCATCCAGACCTCTATGGTCATCTGGGAAAGGTTTGCATTATGAGGAAACACTACCCTTCCTCTTTGCCTGGCCTACTTAACTAACTAGTTGTACGAACGCTTGTTTTATTGTTGTATTGGATCTTATTTAGTCGATACAATTATTTGTTTTAGCTCCTGCTCATTTGACTTTGCTATTTTGTCTCATCCGTTTAAGGAAATAGGTAGCTGATATATTGCACTTTTACCTTAGCGCTAGGTATACTCTTGGTTGCTTGTTTTTGCAGAAAATGCACTTAAGACTTCTGGTGATCAGTAGTTTTCGTTCCCTACCTATGTTGAATGCAATTATTGTAAGTCGCTTTGGATAAAAGTGTCTGCTAAATGGCTGTAATGTAATGTAATGACCCTAGAATAAAAGCGTAGCAAGGGGAATCAGCAGTCAGTTTAATGTGCCACATTCCCACATATCTGTTACAGACTCCCGTAAAACTGCAGGTCTGCATCTACTCTGCTATTTTAAATAACAGCTACAATTATAAGTGTTTTCAAATGTCCTTTTATAATGTTTCCATAGTTTAATGTTTTGTATAAAGCACATTGCATTGCCTTGTTGTTGAAATGTGCTTACAAATAAACTTGATCCATTCCAATAGAATACTGTAGGACAGCTCATGGGGCTTAAATTATTTAAGAACATTGTCATTGAGGAGACAGTGATGGGAGCAGTAATTTGGTCAGTTTTGTTCTATTGTTGGTGTGCCCCACCCCCTCACTCTGATTGGGCCATCAGGGCCCTCTGTTAGTATTTAACAAGAGTTTGTTCTGCTTGGTGCCACTTCAATCTTTGCTAGTTGTTAAGAGCTGAACTTCTCGTTCCTGCACTAGCTGAAGCTGAAGCAGTCAGATATTTTGTTTTGGTTCTACTTGTGTGCTTAATTTTACTAGATGTTCTGGCTCTAAGTCAGTTAACCGACATCTGTCTAGTTTTTTTCAGTCTACTTTGAAGAAAGTTTGTAGTTATGGCTTTACTACAAACAATGAAGTCCTTGATCAACCAGAGACTATCTGCAGCTGCTGAAGAGATATTTGGGATCGTTGGAGGAATTCTAAAAGAGTATGAGGATGAAGCTTTCCACATCAAGCAAGAAACTGACCGCAAACGCAGAGTACTGGATATGGTTTTAAAACCAATCATCAAATTACACAGAGCAGGTTGGTAAAACCACTACACTGTCAAAAAACGGTTTTGAATTGTTAGACCTTTTTTTTAATCGGTTGTTTTAAAAAACACTCAAAATGCAGCTATTTTGAGTCATTTTTAAGGTTGAATTGGCAATAGTTAATAGCATTATAGTTGTAGTGGCCTACTTTTAGTCTGGCCTTAAACAAAGATTAGATGGTGGAGTAAGGATGCTGAATATACTGATTAAGTGTTTATTTTGCTGAATAGGTACTGATTATGTATTATGATAGACTGATTAGATAATGTGTCTGTTGGTTCAACCACTTGAACTCCAGCATCCCTATTCTGAAGGAACATTAGCTAAAGTTCACAATGAGTTGCATTGTGAGCCTGTAACCCTCGTCAGTTTCACTAAAACTGGAGTGTTTAAGTTGTTGAAATGGTTGCAAAGATCACATGCAATTTGGGTAGCAAGGACATGTTTATGGATAAGACATTAAGCTGTTTTGATGTAATAAACAGTTAAAAAGTTTGTCATTTCACACTGGAATCAAAACAAACATACAGAACTAATTAAACAATGCAACGCTGCAATTTTCTCTTGACCATTACAAAGACACGTGTGGAACCACTGCATGATAAAGTGTAGTTAACACTCAAAACATTTAATTGTTTTTCCATTATTGTATTGTATCTTTTACCTAGACGTCCTGCTCTGCCCTGAACCAGAGTCTCCACAGATTAAAGAGGAACAACAGGAGAGGAGCCTCAGTCTGGTCCAGGAGGAACCAGAGTCTCCACAGGTTAAAGAGGAACAACAGGAGAGGAGCCTCAGTCTGGTGCAGGAGGAACCAGAGTCTCCACAGATTAAAGAGGAACAGCAGGAGAGGAGCCTCAGTCTGGTCCAGGAGGAACCAGAGTCTCCACAGATTAAAGAGGAACAGCAGGAGAGGAGCCCTAGTCTGGTCGAGGAGGAACCAGAGGCTCCACAGATTAAAGAGGTACAGGAGAAGCTAAAAGGACAAAAAGAGGCTGATGGGTCAAAAGAGAAATTACTAGCAGTGAAAAGTCAAGATGATGCCAACCTGGAGACAGAGCCTGTAGCCAGCACCTCAACTGAACACATGAAAACACAAGTGTATGTAGAGGACTGTGGAACATCAAAACCAACACACACAGGGGAAAAGCCCTTTACTTGCATAGTTTGTGGTAAAGGGTGTAGTCAAATGGGTGACCTAACAACACACATGAGGACTCACACAGGGGAAAGGCCCTTTACTTGCACAGTTTGTGGTAAAGGATGTGTTCACATGGCAAATCTGAAAATGCACATGAGAACACACACAGGGGAAAAGCCCTTTACTTGCACAGTTTGTGGTATAAGCTGTCTTCACATGGGACATCTGAAAACGCACATGAGGACTCACACAGGGGAAAAGCCCTTTACTTGCACAGTTTGTGGTAAAGGATGTAGTCAAATGGGTGTTCTAAAAATACACATGAGAACACACACAGGGGAAAAGCCCTTTAAATGCACAGTTTGTGGTAAAGGGTATAGTCAAATGGGTGTTCTAAAAATACACATGAGAACACACACAGGGGAAAATACCTTTAAATGCACAGTTTGTGGTAAAGGATGTGTTCACAGGGCAAATCTGAAAACGCACATGAGGACTCATACAGGGGAAAAGCCCTTTGCGTGTACAGTTTGTTGCAAAATCTTTAGTCAAAGTGGTAATCTAAAAACACACATGAGGACACATACATAGGGAAAAAAGGTTTATGGATGAGTACTTTTTCAAAGAAGGGGTGACATTATTATGACCATCTTAGTCCACGCCCATACAGGGGGAAAGCCCTATACTTTTAGATGAGCGGCAAAGGCTTAAGTCAAATTGGTATCTAAAACAAAGAGAGAAAATATATGGACAAAGCTTTTTCGGCAAATTGAAATCTGCCATCTTTGAACTTCCGGCCCTGAAATGGAACCGGAAACGACTGCTATTGGCTGCAACCACATCTAGGGCGGGTCTTCACTCTGTAGAACCAGTAGAAACCCTAGAAACACACCCTACTTCATCATAATTTACTAAACGCATATCATGATGATGTAAAAAAGACTTTAAACTAACGATTGAAAAGTGTTTATGAAAATGTCTACTAAGGTAATAAGATCAAGTGTAAAGTCCTGCCAAAACCTCATTCGCTAGTATTGAGAGCACATTTTCCTGCAGTCTTCACTACCTTGCATGAGGTGAAATAGCAACATCTGCTGGGCCATTAGAACTACATGGTTTAAGAGAACCCGGACATGAGGTTCAATGCCAAGGCTGATCTAAAAACACACATGAGGACACACACAGAGGAAAACAACCTCAGTTGCATCGAATCCTTTGGTCAAAATACACATCTTAAGAGAGATGTTTATTGATGAAGACATTTGAGTTGATGCATTATTATGACTATTGTAGTCCAGATTGACAGCTTCCCTGTTGATTTTAATTGATTATTACTCATTTTTACCAGAGTCAGTTCATTTGAAATGCATACCTTCAACATGCTGGACTATACAATATTGTGTTTTTTTATATTGATTTGTTCATTGTTAAATTAGTAAAGGCAAAGATTGACTCCGTTATACCTGTAAAAAACAACAAATGTTTATATTTTTCAAATAAAGGTTTCAAAACTACTGGTCTTTTTTATGTGCTCATTACAGAAAGGTCAGAAAAGGCCACAATACATGTGTTTCACCTCCTTTAATTCTGGAAATATTGTACTTGCCCCCCTGTGCTCCCCCCTTGTGAACAATACAGTAACAAGAACAGCTTCATTTTACAGTAACAATACAGTGAACAATACAGTAACAAGCTTCATTTTACATATTGCGTACCAAACTATTACTGCAAGGAACATGATAGGAGTATTAATTTTACAGTCTACACACCTTTTACTTTAACTATTGCTACATTGAACATGATGGGAGTGTCGCAGACCCAGCTGGCCATGAAGGATGAAGTCTGACTGATGAGTTTTGAACATTCTTTATTCATGTCTCAACTTAGAAACTACGAAAAACAGGAAAAGGCAAAAATACATACATCAATAATCCATAAACGCTTCATCAAATCAATTCTCAGAGTTATAATGTATCAGAGACTGCAATACACCTCCCAACCGATAGGGTCACATAATTGAAAGTATATGATGGAATTGAGAACATGGCCACCGGTCGGATTAAAAAGCTTTTTATCGAACAATACGGAAGAACCGGGTACTTAGACACAGGCGTTTTAATTTGTGCCCGTGGGGTCAGCATTTTATATTTGAAATCTGAACGTTTATGTAGATGTACGGGTTGTAATGGAGAAATTTCCAAAACCAGGAACAAGTAGCGCCATGACGCTTGTGACAGACGAGCGTCATGTGAACCATGGCTAGTAATAGTTGTGCATATTAACACCATTATATTAGTCAAACTGTGACTCTGTTCATCACACGTGCGCTGTGTGTACTTGCAGTGCAGTCTCAGCAACTTATTTATGCACCGGAGGGTGAAAATTAGGCACATTTAGTCCACATTATACTCATAGTAGAAACACATTGTTTAGCCAAAGTGTTGCATCAATCCAGCCTCAGAATAAAATACTTCCTAAAAACTAGACGGATTTCAAAATAAAACTGGAATTTAGCAATGATTTATTAAAATGTTGGTCCTTCCTCCTTTTATATGCCATATCTTGAGATTTCAGTAAACCCTCTTAGTAGTGCTGTTTGCTTTGTGTGCTGTGTATTAATGTATTTGTTTGTTAGTGAAAAAACTAGTACCAATGTGGCCTAAATTGTTACTTGCTGTTTTAATTTAAAGTGAATAAAATGTCAACTTCTGCAAATCGTGGTATCTTCACTCAGCTCCCCAACCAAGTTTTAAAGCTCTGTAAAACAAACCTCCTTTTTAAAGTGAAAGCCTTAAATGGTTGTTGGTGCAATTCCAACTGGTGTAGTCAGTCAGTAGTGTTTTTATGTATTTATTAACTTCTATGTTGTCCATTTGGTTACATAAGATTGTTATGAGTTTATTTCCTGACAAGATAACACATGATCTTTTGGGTGTCAAGCTGAACAGATTTGGTAACTCAGGAGTGGGCAAACATGTCTTTCAGATCTGGTTGACAGACTATTGAGTCAGTCCTGTAATAATTTGAATAAATTAGCAAATTACAAAAAACAACAATTCACACTGTGTGCTTTCCATTCACTCTCAAGCTGACTGATTTGAATGTGTGAAACCCAGTGAATCAAACGATAGGAGTGGCACACTAAATATTAGCATTACAATGCCCCAGTCAGCTGATCATGTATTTCACTGCATACGTATATCAACATTACACCTTAGTTAAACAAAGAACAAGCTAAAAAGTGTCAGCTTTTATTTTCCAGTATTGCATTTTTTAATTGTTCATATCAGGTCAGTGGGTGTTATTTTCCTTTATGTATGTTCCTTTCTACTTGGCCGTATCACCAGACGACTAATGGTACAATAGAAACACTGAGAAAATGTATCAAACAAATCAACAATTGGATTATACCACAAAACGGAAGTAATTGTTTTGGAGGCAAGGGCGAAGGATTAAAAGTCAGTGCTCAGTTTCAAACCTTGATGTAGTTCATGGACTCAGAACCTTAACCAGCCACATTAGTACCATCAAAGTCAGATTAAATGACTTATGCTAAACAGGGATCTAAAAAGCGTTTTATCATTTTATAAACCATTTATTAATCTTCAGTAGGCGTGACTAGTACTGTAAGGGTGTTATTACAGATCTCCCTACAAATCTATGAGATGGCCTGGACTGCTGGCATAGCGGTCCAGTTCGAGTCCCGATCCTTAGCTCCTGGCCTTAGCTGCATGTCACTCCCCATCTATCTCTCTCCCCATTTCCTGTCAGCCTACTGTCCTGTCAATAAAGGTTGGGTAAAAATCCCCAAAACAAATCTTTAAAAATCTATCAGATAACTGCAGTAATTCAAAGAAAATCTTAACACTGGCTCCCTGTATGTTAAAATTCTACTGGTCTATAAGGCATGGTCTAGGCTAGGGCATCTGATCTTGTTTGATATCATGAACCATCCAGACCTCTATGGTCATCTGGGAAAGGTTTGCATTATGAGGAAACACTACCCTTCCTCTTTGCCTGGCCTACTTAACTAACTAGTTGTACGAACGCTTGTTTTATTGTTGTATTGGATCTTATTTAGTCGATACAATTATTTGTTTTAGCTCCTGCTCATTTGACTTTGCTATTTTGTCTCATCCGTTTAAGGAAATAGGTAGCTGATATATTGCACTTTTACCTTAGCGCTAGGTATACTCTTGGTTGCTTGTTTTTGCAGAAAATGCACTTAAGACTTCTGGTGATCAGTAGTTTTCGTTCCCTACCTATGTTGAATGCAATTATTGTAAGTCGCTTTGGATAAAAGTGTCTGCTAAATGGCTGTAATGTAATGTAATGACCCTAGAATAAAAGCGTAGCAAGGGGAATCAGCAGTCAGTTTAATGTGCCACATTCCCACATATCTGTTACAGACTCCCGTAAAACTGCAGGTCTGCATCTACTCTGCTATTTTAAATAACAGCTACAATTATAAGTGTTTTCAAATGTCCTTTTATAATGTTTCCATAGTTTAATGTTTTGTATAAAGCACATTGCATTGCCTTGTTGTTGAAATGTGCTTACAAATAAACTTGATCCATTCCAATAGAATACTGTAGGACAGCTCATGGGGCTTAAATTATTTAAGAACATTGTCATTGAGGAGACAGTGATGGGAGCAGTAATTTGGTCAGTTTTGTTCTATTGTTGGTGTGCCCCACCCCCTCACTCTGATTGGGCCATCAGGGCCCTCTGTTAGTATTTAACAAGAGTTTGTTCTGCTTGGTGCCACTTCAATCTTTGCTAGTTGTTAAGAGCTGAACTTCTCGTTCCTGCACTAGCTGAAGCTGAAGCAGTCAGATATTTTGTTTTGGTTCTACTTGTGTGCTTAATTTTACTAGATGTTCTGGCTCTAAGTCAGTTAACCGACATCTGTCTAGTTTTTTTCAGTCTACTTTGAAGAAAGTTTGGGGTTATGGCTTTACTACAAACAATGAAGTCCTTGATCAACCAGAGACTATCTGCAGCTGCTGAAGAGATATTTGGGATCGTTGGAGGAATTCTAAAAGAGTATGAGGATGAAGCTTTCCACATCAAGCAAGAAACTGACCGCAAACGCAGAGTACTGGATATGGTTTTAAAACCAATCATCAAATTACACAGAGCAGGTTGGTAAAACCAATACACTGTCAAAAAACTGTTTTGAATTGTTAGACCTTTTTTTTAAACGGTTGTTTTAAAAAACACTCAAAATGCAGCTGTTTTGAGTCATTTTTAAGGTTGAATTGGCAATAGTTAATAGCATTATAGTTGTAGTGGCCTACTTTTAGTCTGGCCTTAAACAAAGATTAGATGGTGGAGTAAGGATGCTGAATATACTGATTAAGTGTTTATTTTGCTGAATAGGTACTGATTATGTATTATGATAGACTGATTAGATAATGTGTCTGTTGGTTCAACCACTTGAACTCCAGCATCCCTATTCTGAAGGAACATTAGCTAAAAATGGCCGATCTACAAGTTCACAATGAGTTGCATTGTGAGCCTGTAACCCTCGTCAGTTTCACTAAAACTGGAGTGTTTAAGTTGTTGAAATGGTTGCAAAGATCACATGCAATTTGGGTAGCAAGGACATGTTTATGGATAAGACATTAAGCTGTTTTGATGTAATAAACAGTTAAAAAGTTTGTCATTTCACACTGGAATCAAAACAAACATACAGAACTAATTAAACAATGCAACGCTGCAATTTTCTCTTGACCATTACAAAGACACGTGTGGAACCACTGCATGATAAAGTGTAGTTAACACTCAAAACATTTAATTGTTTTTCCATTATTGTATTGTATCTTTTACCTAGACGTCCTGCTCTGCCCTGAACCAGAGTCTCCACAGATTAAAGAGGAACAACAGGAGAGGAGCCTCAGTCTGGTCCAGGAGGAACCAGAGTCTCCACAGGTTAAAGAGGAACAACAGGAGAGGAGCCTCAGTCTGGTGCAGGAGGAACCAGAGT
The DNA here is from genome assembly GCF_963280865.1 of Gymnoscopelus braueri. Lineage (NCBI taxonomy): Eukaryota > Metazoa > Chordata > Actinopteri > Myctophiformes > Myctophidae > Gymnoscopelus > Gymnoscopelus braueri. The sequence goes on along the minus strand of NC_137607.1, from coordinate 19,472,203 downwards.
CTCCACAGATTAAAGAGGAACAGCAGGAGAGGAGCCTCAGTCTGGTCCAGGAGGAACCAGAGTCTCCACAGATTAAAGAGGAACAGCAGGAGAGGAGCCCTAGTCTGGTCCAGGAGGAACCAGAGGCTCCACAGATTAAAGAGGTACAGGAGAAGCTAAAAGGACAAAAGGAGGCTGATGGGTCAAAAGAGAAATTACTAGCAGTGAAAAGTCAAGATGATGCCAACCTGGAGACAGAGCCTGTAGCCAGCACCTAGCTAACGGCTAGCAGCGAGCTAGCTGTGGCAAATGGGACCGGGCGATGCGTGGGTAACGGGTTGCTACCAGACCCTTTTCCGCCAGCTGACTATCAGCAACAGGTCTTCTCCAAATCGAACAAAAAGCGTTCCTGTCCCTCGACCCCTCGAGTCCACCATAAACGCTCTCGTCGCAGAACCCCCTCGCCTCCTGCTGTCCGTGTGTCCAAGCATGTCCCTACTACAAGCGTCGTGCAGCTTTCTCCCCCACTGCCCAACGGTCTGATGGACACAGCTGTGGACAATCGTGACGTCACGAAATCTAGTGACGTCACCATCGGCAAGGAAATCCCAGCAGAGACTCCAGTGTCTGTCCCAGCTGCCAGTATCGTTAATGGGGGTTCCCCCAACGACGCGATGGACACAGTTGCTGCGGAACGTGACGTCACCAATGCCACCGTTGCCAATAATTTTAAGGACAATCCAATCTGGTCCAAACTCTCTATCTATAAGGGAGGATGCAAGGACAGGCCCCCAGAAGTTGTTATTATTGGTGACTCTATCATCAGAGCTGTTGTTATTCCGGGCGCCATCACCTATTGTCTCCCTGGTGGCAAAATCCATAATCTCATTGAATTGGCCCCTGTTGTCCTAGATCGTCATCCTACTGCACATACTCTCTTTGTTCATGTTGGCTCGAATGATGTTCTAAACAGACTTTCGGTCAAACTCAGGGAAGATCTCGAATCACTTGCCACCACTGTACAGAGCCTGGGCAAAACATGTGTCTTTTCTGGCCCCATCCCAGCCCCCTCAAAAAGTCCTGAACACTTTAGTAGACTCTGGAGCCTGCATGAATGGCAAAAAGCCTTCTGTCACGCTACTGGAGCTGGCTTTGTCAGTAACTTTGACAGGTTTTGGACCAGTAACCACCTGTATAAACGTGATGGCCTGCACCTTAATTCAAAAGGCACCAATCTATTAATCACTCACTACATCCAGTTCATCGCTTGCAGCTCCAAGTGACATGCACCCCAGCATGATCCCACTAATGTAGCTTTACATTGCAATAACCATGAGCATCTCCTTTTTGGTCATGCTGATTCCATTTCCCTCTTCTGCCCTTTGTCCATCCCTGTTCTTATCAGGACCAGACTCTCTTCACTCAACAACATCACCCCTCGTACAGTCACTCCATCAAACCTCACTCACATTCACTGCTTACCTATAGCTCCTCCCATTAAGTCTGTTCCTTTTAAAATGGCTTTAATTAACGCTAGGTCAGTCTGTAACAAGCCCTTCATCATAAGAGACTTTTTTAACTCTCATCACCTTGATTTCTTATTTTTAACAGAGACTTGGCTGAAAGAAAATGACAATGTAACTGTGAATAAGTTTTGTCCCGCTGCCTGTAGAGTTATAAATGCTCCTAGGATATCTGGACGTGGGGGTGGTCTAGCGGCTGTTTTTTTCTAAACAATTTGCTTGCCGCTCTATGGACATTGATAATTTTAGTACCTTTGAAGCTCTCCTGCTTAAGATTGGATCTGCTAATCCTCTCTTTATTTTATTATGCTATCGCCCACCAGGTTCTAAAAGCGAGTTTTTAACTGAATTCTCAGAATTTTTATCATCGGTTGTCATGAAATTTGATAACTTGATTCTGACAGGAGATTTCAACTATCACATTGACAATCCCTCCGACAACTTAACTGATGAGTTTATGAGCCTTACTCAATCGCTAAATCTAACGCAGCATGTGTCTGGGCCAACGCATGACCATGGCCATACACTGGACTTAGTTTTCACAATGGGCGTGAACCTCAATAATCTGTGTTTGGGTGAGTTCTTTCTCTCCGACCACAAATATATCCTTTTTAACATAGATGTTACTGTTGAGACCCAATCCATCATACGTTCTATCCGCTCCCGCACTCTCAACAGTTCCTCTGCTGAAAAATTTTGCTCTGCTTTTTCAGCCTTTAGTAACAATGTAACAGCTCCAACCGCCACCAATGACCTCGTCTGCCATTTTAACAATTTATGTCTGTCTGCCCTTGATGTAGTTGCCCCCCTCAAAATAAAAAAGAAATGCGCTGGTGCTGTTAAATCATCCCCATGGATGAACGATGACATCCGCAGCCTAAAAAGGGAATGCAGAAAGGTAGAGCGGCAGTGGAAAAAGTCTAAGGAGACAGTCCATTTCAATCATATGAAGGAACTGCTGTCTGCTTTTAATCTTAAAATTGAGGATGCAAGATCGGCATATTTCTCAAATCTGATCAACCTTAATAAAAATAGGCCAAAAGCACTTTTTACCGTCATTAACACTCTGGTTAACCCAGCCATCCCCCCAGTTCCGGTCTTCTCTGACGATGATTGTGAACAATTCTTATCTTTCTTCCTGAACAAAGTATTAAATATTAGATCCAAGATAATACCACCTAGTACCACCATAGTTGACCATCCTCCTCTAGTCCCCTCAATGTCCCAGTTTAATATGATCTCCTTGGATGATCTTTCACCGATCGTGTCACATATGCACCCCTCCTCTAGTCCTGTTGACATCATGCCTACTGCACTCTTAAAAGATGCTTTTGACTGTCTAGGCCCCTACTTTTTATCCATCATCAATAGCTCCTTATCCTCTGGTTGTGTGCCTGATCACTTTAAGCATGCCATTATCCAACCACTCCTAAAAAAACCAAGCCTCGATCCACTAGTTCACTCCAATTATAGACCCATATCAAAACTCCCGTTCATTTCTAAAGTATTAGAAAAGGTTGTCTGCAATCAACTTTTACATTTTCTAAATAACAATAAAATTTTTGACAAGTTTCAGTCCGGTTTCCGCCAGAAGCACAGCACTGAAACTGCACTCCTCAGAGTCTCTAGCGACATCCTCATGAGGGCTGATGTTGGTGAGTGTTCAGTGCTGTTGCTGCTCGACTTAAGCGCAGCTTTTGATACAATCGATCACTCCATCCTTCTAAATAGGCTTCAACAGTGGGTGGGATTAAACGGGTCGGCCTTGGAATGGTTCTCCTCCTATTTGTCAGGGAGAAGTGTGGCTGTCGCTGTTGACAGTTATGCGTCCTCCTCAGCTCCCTTGACATGTGGTGTCCCCCAGGGCTCCATACTTGGTCCAGTCCTGTTCTCCTTATATATGCTACCCCTTGGTACTCTCATTAACAGCTATGAAGGTATGTCATATCATTGCTACGCTGATGATACACAGCTGTATCTCTCATTCAAGCAAAACAACCTCAGTAAACTTACAGTCATGCATGACTGTTTAACCGGCATTAACAATTGGATGGCACAAAATTTCCTACAACTTAACCCAGATAAAACTGAAATACTCATCATAGGCCCCGAGTGTAGCTCAAATGCAATTCGGCTGTCCCTTGGTCCATTGGCTACTAATGTCAAACAAACAGCAAAAAACCTGGGTGTCTTTTTCGACAACCAGATGAACTTTGAGTTCCATGTTAAAAAGGTAACTCAGTCATGTTTCTACCATCTGCGCAACATTAATAAAATAAAATCAATTATCACATCTCAAGACCTGGAAAAAATCATGCATGCATTTGTCTCTTCCCGTCTTGATTACTGCAACGGACTCTATACCACTCTGAGCCGTGCGTCACTATCACGACTTCAACTAGTACAGAACACGGCGGCCAGAATTCTCACCAACACTAATCGCAGAGCACACATAACACCAGTGTTAGCCGCACTTCACTGGCTACCAATTAGGTCCAGGATAGATTTTAAAATTTTGTTAACCACCTATAAAGCTCTACATGGGCTAGCGCCACTTTATATTGCTGACCTACTGCCCCCTAAGGACAAGGTGAGGTCCCTCAGGTCCTCTGACAAAGGCCTTTTGAAGATACCCGCGTCCATTCTAAAAACAAAGGGTGACAGGGCCTTTGCAGTAGTTGCTCCCACACTGTGGAACGCCCTTCCCCTGGCTTTAAAAAATGCTGAGTCGGTTGAATGTTTTAAGAGAATGCTTAAAACACTTTTGTTTCGTAAGCACTTTGTCCTTTGAAGACTTGACTCACTTAGGTCAATGCTTTTGTTTTTATCCTTGCTGTTTTGTACTTTTCACTATTTTTTTTTTGTACTATAATACCCTGTTGTTATCTTGTTAATTGTATGTATTTTATGTTCCATTGTACAGCACTTTGTAACACTGTTTCGAAAGGTGCTTTATAAATAAAATTTACTTACTTACTTACCTCAACTGAACACATGAAAACACAAGTGTATGTAGAGGACTGTGGAACATCAAAACCAACACACACAGGGGAAAAGCCCTTTACTTGCATAGTTTGTGGTAAAGGTTGTAGTCAAATGGGTGATCTAAAATCACACATGAGGACTCACACAGGGGAAAGGCCCTTTACTTGCACAGTTTGTGGTAAAGGATGTGTTCACATGGCAAATCTGAAAATGCACATGAGAACACACACAGGGGAAAAGCCCTTTAAATGCACAGTTTGTGGTAAAGGATGTGTTCACATGGCAAATCTGAAAATGCACATGAGAACACACACAGGGGAAAAGCCCTTTACTTGCACAGTTTGTGGTAAAGGATGTGTTCACATGGCAAATCTGAAAATGCACATGAGAACACACACAGGGGAAAAGCCCTTTACTTGCAGTTTGTGGTATAAGCTGTCTTCACATGGGACATCTGAAAACGCACATGAGGACTCACACAGGGGAAAAGCCCTTTACTTGCACAGTTTGTGGTAAAGGATGTAGTCAAATGGGTGTTCTAAAAATACACATGAGAACACACACAGGGGAAAAGCCCTTTAAATGCACAGTTTGTGGTAAAGGGTATAGTCAAATGGGTGTTCTAAAAATACACATGAGAACACACACAGGGGAAAATACCTTTAAATGCACAGTTTGTGGTAAAGGATGTGTTCACAGGGCAAATCTGAAAACGCACATGAGGACTCATACAGGGGAAAAGCCCTTTGCGTGTACAGTTTGTTGCAAAATCTTTAGTCAAAGTGGTAATCTAAAAACACACATGAGGACACATACATAGGGAAAAAAGGTTTATGGATGAGTACTTTTTCAAAGAAGGGGTGACATTATTATGACCATCTTAGTCCACGCCCATACAGGGGGAAAGCCCTATACTTTTAGATGAGCGGCAAAGGCTTAAGTCAAATTGGTATCTAAAACAAAGAGAGAAAATATATGGACAAAGCTTTTTCGGCAAATTGAAATCTGCCATCTTTGAACTTTCGGCCCTGAAATGGAACCGGAAACGACTGATATTGGCTGCAACCACATCTAGGGCGGGTCTTCACTCTGTAGAACCAGTAGAAACCCTAGAAACACACCCTACTTCATCATAATTTACTAAACGCATATCATGATGATGTAAAAAAGACTTTAAACTAACGATTGAAAAGTATTTATGAAAATGTCTACTAAGGTAATAAGATCAAGTGTAAAGTCCTGCCAAAACCTCATTCGCTAGTATTGAGAGCACATTTTCCTGCAGTCTTCACTACCTTGCAAGAGGTGAAATAGCAACATCTGCTGGGCCATTAGAACTAAATGGTTTAAGAGAACCCGGACATGAGGTTCAATTCCATGGCTGATCTAAAAACACAAATGAGGACACACACAGAGGAAAACAACCTTTAGTTGCAGCGAATCCTTTGGTCAAAATACACATCTTAAGAGAGATGTTTATTGATGAGTAATTTTTTTTCAAATAAGACATTTGAGTTGATGCATTATTATGACTATTCCAGTCCAGATTGACAGCTTCCCTGTTGATTTTAATTGATTATTACTCATTTTTACCAGAGTCAGTTCATTTGAAATGCATACCTTCAACATGCTGGACTATACAATGATTGTGTTGTTTTTTTATTGATTTGTTCATTGTTAATTTAGTAAAGGCAAAGATTGACTCTGTTATACCTGTAAAAAACAACAAATGTTTATATTTTTCAAATAAAGGGTTCAAAACTACTGGTCAGTCACTGGTTTTTTTTATGTGCTCATTACAGAAAGGTCGGAAAAGGCCACAATACATGTGTTTCACCTCCTTTAATTCTGGAAATATTGTACTTGCCCCGCTACTACTACGACACATGATATCACACACAGATAATAATTTATTCTAATCCAGGATGACAATCACATGTCATAAATACTGATGCAGAGGAATCATGTAATCTGACAATAACATCATTCATAAGTAAATGTAATTAACTCAATGTGTGTCTGTGTTGATTCTCAGTATTGTGCGTATGGAAACTGTTTTAATTTCCCACATGCAGTTGATTTGAATGCATACACTCACTATGGTGTACTATCAAATGACTGTGTTATGTGTAATCTAAAACATATGGGAACTGATACAGAAGGGTCCCGCCTTAGTTCATGCGGTCATAGAATGAGCACACCTGGAGATGAAATGTAAATGCTATTGAATAATACATTCATTTGTGTCTCCAAAAAATATTATCTGACACATTTACAATGTATTGTCAGCTTCTAGATTGGCTATTTTCATCATCTACAACACATTGTAAAATAGAGCTTGGTACATTCAATCATGAATTTAACTCAGTCTAAACAATGAATAAGCTCACAGCATGTCACATTAGTTTTGTAAACAGGTGTGTTAATCTAAAGACCTAAACAACACATGATATTTTGGGTGTCAAGCTGAAAAGATTTGGTAACTCAGAAGTGGGCAAACATGTCTTTCAGATTGACAAATTGGTTGATGGACTATTGAGTCAGTCCTGTAATAATTAGAATAAAAAAACAAAAAATCACACTGTCTGCTTTCCATTCACTCTCAAGCTGACTGATTTGAATGTGTGAAACCCAGTGAATCAAACGATGGGAGTGGCACACTGCATATTAGCATTAAAATGCCCCAGTCAGCTTATCATGTATTTCACTGCATATGTATATCAACATTACACCTTAGTTAAACAAAGAACAAGCTAAAAAGTGTCATCTTTTATTACCCAATATTGTTCTAATCATGTCATCTCATGAACCATCCAGACCTCTATGCTTAAATGTCTGAAAACACACATTAACATGAATCCAACATATTAATAGAAAAGATAATGTGTAAAATGAACAAAAACATACATTTACACAACACTGATGATAGTGCTGTCAAACAGGTCTATGAAGCCATCTATGAAATCTATGAAAACAGTTTAATCTGCAACACAATGTTGTACAATATGTAGTGGAGGGGTCCCTGCTTCATCTCTCTCTCAGCTAAGGGGTCCTTGGCCTGAAAAATGTTGAAGACCCCTGCTATAGACAGTCTCTCACCCTGACCCTACAGAGTGCTGCTGTTGTACACCATCACAAGAGACCAGACAGAGAGAGAGAGAGAGATTCATCCAATTAAACAGCTAGATGAACCGCGATCACTGGCTGCTGCCCACCAGCGCGTGCGTGCGTGTGTGTAAACCTGCAACATTATTAATTTCACAAGTCCCAGAGGTCTCCTGTTCTCCACTCCTGACTTCATTGGCTGCAATGTACGCCCCCCCTCTCTCTCACACACACACACACACACACACACAAACAGTTGTCCATTCTCTACCAATTAACTTTTACCACCCACACACACACACACACGCACACACACAGTCCCAAAGGGGATCCTTGCAAGTGATCAATATTGAGAGCCTTCTGTTTCACTGGCCTGATCACTGGTTATTACAGGCCCACAAGTTGATACATAACGCTTACTCCAGGTATCACATATAGTACAATACCATAACACACTCACCACTCATTGCCTCCAGCTCCACACCACACACATGCAATCATGTACACAGTGGTGGAAAAAGTACTCAAATGTTTTACTTAAGTAAAAGTATCAATACTGCAATGTAGACAAGTAAAAGTCAGGAATTCAAAAGTTACTTGAGTAAAAGTACAAAAGTATTGGTATAGATATGTACTTAAAGGTAGGGTAAGTGATTTGCAATTATTCAAATATTTGCAAAATGGGTCTATGTTCTAATAGTACTCGTAGAGTGTCCTGTCCATATAAGGAGTCTCCCATGTCTCTCCTGCTCTTTATTAAACAGAAAATGCATTTTCAGTGCTCTCTCCTGATTGGCTCAAATGTTGTCACCTACCTGAAAATATACTAAATTCTGTTTACTAAAGAGCTGGAGAGACCCCTGTGACCGAACAAATGCTCTGTAGCAATGATTACTATCAAAGTATAGTACTTTAACCTTTAAAAAAAAAAGTAAAGGTACGAAAAGTAGAAAGTACTCATTGTGCAGAATGTTCCATTTCAAGTTTTCAAAATCTACAAAATGTCTAAAAATCTTTATTGCATTGCGACTCATTGTGAGCTTGTCGATTGGCTATTTTCAATTGGCCAAAACGTATATAGGGCTGAAGTGGTTAATGTATGATTTGTAATAATATTCAAAATCTACAAAGTAACTATTGTAACTAAAGTTTTCAAACAATTATAGTGGCTATTATTTGTCTCTGAGATGTAGTGGAGTAGAAGTAAAAGTACAGAAAATTGGAAATACTCCTATAAAGTAAAAAAAATACCTCAAAATTGTAAGTAGATGTACTTAGTTACTCTACACCATTGCATGTACATGTACACATAGGCTTACATGCATTCATAGAGTGCTCATTTTATATAGCGTCTCTGTCGGGTCCAAAACTGTTACTTTTCAGTTTTGCATGCAGCGGGACGCGGTGTGAGCTTGTATTTTGTTCCAGGGACCCCCCAGAAGCACAGATTTTAGTTTAAAAATGTCGCATTAAAAATATATATATATATTCAAAGATTTGCACACATTTTCATGATTTTTCAAAATATATATATATATTTTTTTAATAGCCAAAGTTTAAAATAATGCTTTTTAGCTCAAACAAAAAAATTACACAGATGCGTTCCAGGTCTTAATGGGTTAATAATAAAAACAGGTAATAATTTACTAGCCTGGCATCGCCGACACAAATGAGAATCCAACTTAGCTTGCAGATTTGTCAGAACTTCCGTCAACGTGACCTGTACAAGCAAGGCCAGATGGAGCAACTCAAAAGTCTTTATTGTGGCCTCACACTATTGTCAAGAAAACTAATAACCTCCAGCATATCCTCTTGGAGCTATTTCCCATTGCTAGCCATATGTAACTTTCAAAATAAGAGCATGTTGCAGTGTTAACTCAGATTTCACAAACATCCAAAGAACTAAATATGAGTATTTTAAGGCATTTAATGTGCCGCCACAGTCAGCAACAATGGACGTGTTTCAAACGTTTGGCCTTCATCAGCACTGATGGATGCTGACAAAGGTCAAAAGGTCAAAACGCCTTGTTGCTGACTGCTACTGCTGCAGCATATTAAATGCCTTAAAAGACTTATTTTGTGAGTGCGGTTGTTCTTTTGATATTTATGATTGCTTGGAATCTGCACCACGACAGTGATCAAAGTTTCTTTTTAGTTGAGCGCACCAAGCCTTTGAAGAACTCAGATTCCACCGCAGCAGCTGAAGATCACGAGAGAGGTTTATGATAATTGGCAAAAGTTTACAGCAATGGACATAGTTCAGGTGTGTGCAATCCCTGGGTGAGGAAAAGTACAGTTATAATATTTAATCTTATCGTGAACCCAAAATCGTCTATCATATCGTGAGTGAGTTAGTCGTCACACCCCTATTATCAACTGCTGTTTAAATCACACATTTTGGCAAGTCAAATTATTATGTGTGTCGTGTGAATGAGAAATAAATGAGTATAATTGTGTGATTTTCTGGACTGTGTTTTACAGTTAAGTGGATACTGGAGGAGTCCCATGGGAGTAAAAATGTGCGCAGTGTCATCCCGGACAGGTTCATCTCAGTTCAACTCTGTGTGAAGCTAAGCTCTGGGCTTACTTCTTTATTAGTCTAACCGGTTACTGAAGGGGCATGTTAGATTACCGTGTGCAAGTGTATGTGTGTGTGTGTGTGTGTGTGTGTGTGTGTGTGTGTGTGTGTGTGTGTGTGTGTGTGTGTGTGTGTGTTTATGTGCTACCATAGTTAACAGGCAAACGTTGATCAAAATAAAAATTATTTAATTATGTAATGCCGATGTTTAACAATAATTTAACCCGTAGAATCAAACCAAATGGACCCGTAAGGGTTCATTTTACACTCTCAAGAGTTAAAGATCTATAAGGGTCCATTTGGTTACCAACTCTCCATCATTTAGCTGGGGACCACTCGGAACCACTGGTGGGGACCACCGGTGGTCCCCGGACCACTGGTTGAGAACCACTGAAGTGGGGCATTAATTTACGAAAAAAAACACACAAAAAGGTTAGAATATGGAGATGAGAGGTTTCTGGCCCCAACAGCAACGATACAGTGTGTATCCGTCTCCTCTCTTTCCCTGTAATGCTCCAGTGCCAGAGAGTTAAGACTCAGCTAATTGAATGTGATCAGTCAGCCCAGAGGACCCTACAGCTGCAGCCTCCTCACCACTCACACAGCAGACAGCACTGTGGTGGGGTGAACTCAGAGAGGACAGAGCAAGGGAGCAGAGTGCCCAACTTACACTTACACTTGAGGGTGGAACACTCTGCCATCAGCTTAGTAATGAGTCGAACAGGCTGTGAGCGCGTGTGTGTATGTGTGCGTGCGTGCGTACGTGCCATGTACCATCCCCTTTAACTAGCGTTAGCCAACACCAGTGGTTCTCAAACCTTTTGGTTTGCAACCTTTGCAGAAAGAAAGCAAACTAGAAAAAGTGCTCCTCGGAGCACAGGTCTCCGCCAGGTCAGATAGGTTATTGTGGCCTCTTGGTGGCGCTATAATAGGCCAACGTGAAAAGGGTGCCATTTCTTCTTAGGCCTTTCAATCGGACACTGCATTCTGTTCCAAAAATGTGTTTTGCTAAATTAGACCTGATGGTGGCGCTATAACAGGCCAATGTGAAAAGGGTGGCATTTCTTCCTCCGCCTAGTGGGAAGGTGTGTGCAAAATTTCACGGCAATCGCACGTTGCGTTGATGATTTGAGGCATTTTGTTCAAAACAAACCAATCCTGCAAACTTTGGAAGCCAATCATAGCCAATCAGGATAGAAAATCGGACAGATCCGTGTTGATCACATGACTATGGAGATACTGTGTACCAATTTGCGTGAGGTTTGGACAAAATCTGTAGGAGTGATATCCAAAAATGTGTTTTGCACAAATCGGCCTCCTGGTGGCGCTATAACAGGCCAATCTGAAAAGTTTGGGGCAGAGGTTCGGCTTTGGCATCCAGGGAGTGTGTGTGCACAGTTTCGCAGCGGCCGGGCTAACGGTGCCGGAGATTAGCACAGACAGACACATGGACGGACACACGGACGGACGGACAGGGGGTAAAACATACTCTCTCGGCCTGGCGGAGACAACAACTGCTCCAGTGGAGCTGTTCAGTGGCCAACAGTATAAGACTGTGGTTGTACTGGTCAGCATTCCAGGTTTTAATTAGGGGTGTGGGGAATAAAATCGATTCTCGCGATTCTCGCGATTCTCATGTTCTCATTTTCCCAAAATCGTTTAATTTTTAATTTAAATATTTGTTTCAGTATTTTTGTACAATGACATTTTTGTTGCATCAGATTTGCTTTAACACGTACCTGGAATTCTCATATATTTTTTAATACATTTCAAGTGACAGGAGAGTCGAGGTGTGAAATTCACAGGTTCCACTGTAATAGCGGGCCAACATTAACTAAATGTCATGGTGTGTGTCGGGGGGGAAAGGACCCAACTGCAGAACAACAAGGCGGAGCGGCTTCCATACAGAGAATTTATTGAAACACATAAAGGGACAAGGCTTACAGGATGGTGAAGCAGGCAAGAGGTCGTAACTGGGAAAGCAGTCCAAACAGCCAAACAAAATCCAAAAGGGGGAGCAGGCAATAGCCCAGACACTCCAGGGACGAGCACAAGGTCAAACACACAGGTAAAGCAGGCAGAACAGAACCTGAGATGGGACTTTAAGGAAACTATAAAAGTCTGACAACTACAGCATGAGGCTAGGGAGTCAAGGCAGCATCTGCTTTAGAATCTGTTAGGCAGAGAACATGTGAAATGAACTGCTTATATATATTGATTGAGTTACTTTTCATGTTTCTTTTTTCTTTCTCTTCTGCACTGTAACTGTAACTGTATTTTGTTTTATGCATCCTAATGTCATTTAATAGCAGTGGTGGAAAGTAACATGTACTCAAGTACAATTCTGAGGTACTTTAGTGGAGTATTTCCAATTTTCAATACTTTTACTTCTCCAAGCAGACCGGGGAGCCTCGCCTCTCTGCTCGCTTTTTCACAAAAGCAAATTAACATCTGGGAAGCGAACGATCGAATGCGAATGGAGGAGACAGAATTTTTAGAATTAACCAAATTGCAACACCTTTATTTCTGCCTCCTCCCCACTCCGTGCTCCAGTGTGGCTTGTGGAATCGTTCACGTCCTAATGTTAATTTTCTTTTGGAGGAGCCGAGAGCGAGGAGAGAGGAGGCTCCCCAAGCCGCTTATGGTGCAAGATCTGGCGAGAGTACATCGAGTGTATCCTTCAGCGACATTCATGCCTCCTTTGCGGGAACTGTTGAGTGACTATCTGTTTTGTTATTGGCTACTGCAGCGGACAGTCTCCTCAGGCTATGGGATGGAAACTATGCTGTCTGGGAGATGGGATCCAAAAGCCGCGAACTTCAAATGGATTTAGAGCCGACAAAAAAAATGGATCTATAATGTAAACATAACGCAGTGCGTGTGTGTGTGTGTGTGTGTGTGTGTGTGTGTGTGTGTGTGTGTGTGCGTGCGCGATGTGCGTGCATGTGTGTGTGTGCGTGCATGTGTGCGTGTGTGTCTGCCAACGGCCCGATAGTTAAAACAATGTGCTATATAACTCTGCATAACAATGATAAACTATGACCTTCGTAGATTGTCTGCTAAACAATCTGTTTGAGTCACGATATATTCTGAAACCGCATTTCTTACATGATCTAAGGCATTCTCAGCCTTACTATAGTTATTTCTACGGTAATGGATATTTTTCATCCTTTGCCTGAACCCTCATTGAAAATTTGGCCTCCACAACTTTCCTTTTTTTTCCAGATTAGACATTTTGTGCAGAAACTATTTCCTCACTTTCCCCAATCACCCTCCAGAAACTCTTATCGATGCAGTCCTTGCCCTAATCAAAAGTGTCTTATTTCAATGATATATGACTCTATAGACTTCCGAAAAAAACATCTGATTCTAATGAGCTCAGAAGTACTTGGCAGACAGAGCAGAGTATAGAGTTCTCCGATGAGCAATGGGACTCTCCTCGTCTAATAAATGCGAGGTGTGCAATTTGGAATGCAAAATCCTTCACATGGCACACACACCGCACGAAAGTGATGCATGTAATGGATGTATGCAGTGGTGGAAAAAATACTCACATTGTGTACTTAAGTAAAAGTGGAAATACTCTGTTACAAGTAAAAGTCAGGAATTCAAAATTTACTTGAGTAAAAGTGCAAAAGTATTGGTATCAAAATGTACTTAAAGTACAAAAAGTACTCATTATGCAGAATGCCCTATTTCACAATTGTTCAAATTGTATAAACATCTTTTGAAAATAGCAAATGCAAGCTCACAATGCATCGCATCGCGAGGCATTGTGAGCTTGTAGATCGGCTATTTTCAAATGGTTGAAATGTATATAGAGCTGAAGTGGGTAATGTATGTTTTGTATAATAATCAAAATCTACAAAGTAACTAGTAACTAAAGTTGTCAAATAATTGTAGTCGAGTAAAAGTACAATATTTGGATCCGAGATGTAGTGGAGTATGAGTAGAAGTATTGAAAATTGGAAATACTCCAGTAAAGTAAAAAAATACTTGAGTAAAAGTACTTTACACCACTGGCCTGTAATGGATGTGTGGTCGTTCCCCAAGCTAAATCAATACTGGACTGAATCTTTGAATCTTACTAGAAGGCTTTCCCAGGGCTTTCTACAGCATGAGATTCTGTATTTCTTTTTTAACTGGAGAAAAGTAGGTTTCGTCTGAAAGGCCCCCTAACCAAATTTGAAAAGATATGGAAACCTTCACAGAGCAAGTTGAACACATTACCTATCACACCTGAGGTTGATTAGCTTTATATTTTGTATTCAAATTGAAAATGTACTAAAGAGATAAAAAAGAATAATAAATGCACAATGATATTTAGTGTGTTGTATTACCTACTTAAAGCCAGTCTTTGTAAGTAGATTTTCATACCGTACTTAAATCCTTTGAAGCCTCTCCATACTGTGATAAAACACAGGGCACTATGTGTGCCCTGTGTTTTATCACTGGAGATAAATCACTTGTTCATCCTTGTATTTCATATGAAAAAGTTGGTTGGTCCTCTATAATTAAGAGAAGGGAATAGCACTATTATACAGTGGTGTAAAGTATTTAAAGTACATTTACTCAAGTACTGTACTTCAGTACACTTTTGAGGAATTTTTACTTTACTGGAGTATTTCCCATTTTCAATACTTTTACTTCTACTTCACTACATCTCAGAGGAAACTAGAAAATGTGCTCCTCAGAGCCTCAGGCGAGGTGGTAAAAGAAAGTACTATTCCTGATTAATCCTGTCTTACCTATTTATATTACATATTGCGATGTCACGTGAAGCAATGTTAGCTGTGAGCGGACGGACACACGGACGGACAGAGGGTAAAAAATACTCTCCACCATGCCTTCGGCCTGGCGGAGACAAATATTGTACTTTTACTCAATCTCACTACAATTATTTGACAACCTTAGTTACTAGTTACTTTGCAGATATAAATGATTACATTATAAAACATACATTAACCACTTTAACCCTATACATAGGCTATTTGAAAATAGACAATCTACAAGCTCACAACGCGTCGCATCGCGATGCGTTGTGAGCTTGTAGATCTGCTATTTTCAAACATTTTAGTACTTTTACTTTTGGTACTTTAAGTACATTTTGATACCAATACTTTTGTACTTTTACTAGTACATTTTGAATTCCGTACTTTTACTTGTAACAGAGTACTTCTACATTGCAGTGTTGATACTTTTACTTAAGTAAAACATTTGAGTACTTTTTCCACGACTGCTATTATACTTATCTACAAGGCTCTGTTTATGAAACTTCCCTTTCTATCTCCACTCCTTGATTACTTGTCAACACACGTTATAAGGTCACAGGATAATTTTTGCTTTAGACGTACCACAGGTAAAAACTGAACTTTGCAAAACCAGACACTGTGCACCGGCCCATACAAATGGAATGAACTACAGAAGACCCTGAATTTATAGCATCTTGTTATCAAATATTGACCTCTGACATGTGTTGGATCCTTTGATCTGCATGTTTGTTTTACGCACGAGTCCATACCTAGAAAACGAGATGGTACATCTCAAGGGGTTATTTCCAATAAAGAATTATTTTTTTTTTCTCTCTCTCCATGAAACCGTTAAAAATGTGATTTATGCTAAATTATTAAATATGTAAAATTAAAATATTTTCACCTGAAAGCAAACAAAGCACATGCAGTATGCTTTGGAAAATGGTCAGCAGCCATGTCAAATGTAAAAAGATGTACATGAGCCAACCAAACAGCTCCAGAGGTTATGGAGATTGTGATGACAAATGTACTGCATTTATAAAGCTGTGGTAACATTGTACCCTCTTAGCATAGAATGAGTTAGCCTGGTAAACCACCAGGTCGCGGAATTCAATTTCATTAGAAATGCGATGGGTTTCAAGAATTGTCTGACGAAAAAAGAAAGAAAAAAGAAGAGCAAACAATGAATCTAAAAGCTTGTAGACTGGCTATTTTCACTAACAAAGTATATAGGGGTTAAGTAATTAACCTGAACGCTGATGTGCTTGGGCGAATGTTTTTCATGTTTTGACTCAGGTCCTTGACTCCAATTGAGTGGATTAATAAGGGTTACCATAACACTAAAGTCGTCACATCAACTGTAATGTCCAAAGATTAATAACCCAGAATACAGTAACACATAACAATACAATGGAACAAGCCTCACAAACACCATGCAGATGTTTATACGTTAATTGCTCTCTCTCTACTCCCCCTCCCCCCTCCCCCACACATGCAGCCATGTGCATGACCACCACAATAACTGTAATAATAGTATATAGCCTATATCGAAGGCTACTAGATGTGAGCTCTAGTTTAATTAGATTTGTACACGCTCAGAGGGTTTTGCTGTGAGAGGTGCTCAGAGTTCAGGCCACATGGAACACTCTTGATAAGAGTGGATGATGTAGGAAATGATTTGTACAATGAAGAGGGTGAAAAGGATGAGCCTACATATTCACATCGTCATCCATCAAGCATCTGCTAGATAAAGACAGCACTCCATTATCTGTTCTCACAGTACTCACTGTCTCCCAACGAGACCACAATTACTTCTGGCTCTGCCACGGCACTATCACGACGTGTGTGTGTGTGTGTGTGTGTGTGTGTGTGTGTGTGTGTGTGTGTGTGTGTGTGTGTGTGTGTGTGTGTGTGTGTGTGTGTGTGCCAGAAAATAGATACAGTAAGCGTTCATGTGTTGAGTGAGAGTGCAAATGTGCATTTGTGTCTGTTCAAGTGAACATGTGTATGCATGTGTGTGTCCAATTATACTGTAGTACTAGTGAGTGACAGTGCCATCTACAGGCCAAAGTCCCTGGCTGGGTCCTGTCATTGTAGGAGCTCCAGTGGGCTGTCACAACAAGCTCCCCCTCATAGATCAAAACCTCTGCCAGGGAGGCAGGGAGGCAGGCCTTGGAAATCATTGTTATTCAATGTAGTTGAAGGGTGGGGAGGTGTGTGTGTGTGAGAGAGAGAGAGAGAGAGAGAGAGAGAGAGAGAGAGAGAGAGAGAGAGAGAGAGAGAGAGAGAGAGAGAGAGAGAGAGAGAGAGGTGACATAAGGGTTTGTGTATGTAGGTGGGGGAGGACAATGTGCAGATATCATATTCACATCAAGAAATCAAAGCAAGACTAGTAGTCTGAGTACTGCCTGAAAGTAGAAGACAAAGCAAAGTACAAACCATAAATCTATCAGAAAACTGGAACAAGTAATGTCTACTCTTTTTAAGACTGGGAAGTCTTAAAAAGAGAGAGAGAGAGAGACGGATGGACACTTTCTGTCTCTGTTCAGAACCACGGACAGAGCCTGTTCAGGACCATAGACAGAGCCTGTTCAGGACCATGGACAGAGCCTGTTCAGGACCATGGACAGAGCCTGTTCAGGACCATGGACAGAGCCTGTTCAGGGCCATGGAAAGAGCCGCAGTGCTGGTTTGACTGCCTGCAAGTCAAAAACACAGGGGAATTAGGGTGTGTGTGTGTGTGTGTGTGTGTGTGTGTGTGTGTGTGTGTGTGTGTGTGTGTGTGTGTGTGTGTGTGTGTGTGTGTGTGTGTGTGTGTGTGTGTGTGTGTGTGTGTGTGTGTGTGAGAGAGAGAGAGAGAGCTCAGGAGAAAGGGACAGTAGCTAGAGTTACTTATTTGATTCAGACACAACACGCACATAGTTGTAGAGATATATGCAAACAATCTCCTCTGCATGAAGCACCCACCTCAGTGTCTGGTGAGGAAATCCCCAGCGCTGACAGAGGGCTTTATAGAAAGATTCAGAAAAGTCTCTGGTAGAAATTCATCGTGGACATCCAAGCATCAATACAAAGATGCGGTTTAAGATTAGAGTCAGTGGTGGAAAAAACATGTTTTATTTAAGTAAAAGTATCAATACTGCAAAATAGAAATACTCTGTTACAATTAAAAGTCCGGAATTCAAAATGTACTGAGTAAAAGTACAAAAGTATTGGCATCCAAATATACTTAAAAGTACCAAAAGTAAAAGTACTCATTATGCAGAATGTTCCGTTTCACGAGGTATCATTATGTTTAAAATTGATTCAAATCTTTTGAAAATAGCAGAAAGTATATAAGTCTGAAGTGGTTTTGTAATAATAAATAAAATAACATTTATATTTTATAGTGGAGTAAAAGTACAATAATTGGTGGTGACCGATTTGTAGCTGCCTTGAAATCCATATTATACTGTACCGAGACGCTCTGTCTTAAGTCAGCTGTGTCTTGACCTTGGACATGGTGTTGGTGCTGCTCTGAGGCCGATGTCCTCAAAGTTGGAAGGCTATTGAAGCCTCTCCTCCAGACGGTGCTTAGTTAGTTCATGTCGTGAACGGAATATCAAGCAGGACCAGAGGCCGTGTTGATTTTGACGACTGAAACGATGACGAAAAATGAATTGGTTCCCTCCATGGATTTAGGCTGGAAACCAGACGAATCTGCCACTGCAAAAGAAAAAGTGCCCTCGGCAGATTTGGTCTGGTACTGCTCAGTTGTGATTGGATTTCACTCCCTCCAAAGTAGTGAGGGACCAATCAGGGCCCAGTATGCAAAGATGGGTCGGGTTGATCACCTGAGGCATTTTTTGTATTTGTATTTGTCAGCTTTGGCAGCAGAGAATCGATCCCTCTCACCCAAACCAGACCTTTGTTTGTGAATTTGTTCTTTTGATAGTTAAGTTCGGTGTTTTTGTATTTATTGACAAGATCTTTGTAATTATTTCTGCTTTTGTTTGTAATAAATATATATTCAGTTTTAAATTCTGTTCTCCTTCTCGTTTATGTTGCGGCCCTTATGCCCCTAGACAAAGGGTCGTAACAAGTTCATACAGCCAGAACAGGTTGGTTTTGATTTTCAGTCTGGAAATGTAGTCTATACTGTACAGGCCTTGATTGATTGATTGATTGAAATGTTTATTAGGCAAAAGAATGTAAAACAACACAGTTACATTAATAATGCTTTTGTCTAAAAGTTGTATACCTGTGTTGTATACCTAGCATGTGATGTTGGAATACTAATATATATATATAGAGAGACGAGAGAGATTGCCATAACTCTAACCTGATCCTATCTCCTGATCCTCTCCCTCTCCCTCCCTCTCCCTCTCCCTCTCCCTCTCTCTCTCTCTCTCTCTCTCCAGAAGTGCAAAGATGATGTTCTAAAACTTGTTTTTCTTTTCTGACAGGAAATGTGTGGATGATAATGGAAGAAAAAAAAATGCTTTAAAACTCAAAAGGAGTAAAAGGGGGGAAATTGCTTAGAAGAAGGGTGTTTTCACTTCTATGGTTCTCTGGGGACACTGGCTGAAAGGATGTACATTTCTTCAGTGCAAGATCATTTTCAACTCCAGAACTCAAACCTAATCTGATCAATACCGTGTAATGAGAGGTGGAATCAAATTTGCGCTTGACAGGAACAACCTTACAAGGTTTTTCTTCTTTTTTTTTTTTTTTTTCTCTCTCCATGAAACCGTTAAAAATGTGATTTATGCTTTTAAAGACCTGAATGTTCAATGGGGCAACCTATAACAAGGAAGTAAAAAGCCTCGATTTATGGCATTTCAAGACCTGGATGTTGTAATATCGTATCAGACATGGCGGAAAGGGGATGATTGCAGCCATTATGACACAGAGATCAAATGAAGACATCACACATAGAAAACCATACCTGTAAAAGCTAATTTATACTCACTGAAGCATCACTTGCTGAAAATAACGACACATTGCATCTTGATGTTTTGCTACTCTGTTACAAGTAAAAGTCCGGATTTCAAAATGTACTTGAGTAAAAGTACAAAAGTATTGGTATCAAAATGTACTTACAGTACCAAAAGTAAAAGTACTGACATGTTTGAAAATAGCAGATCAACAAGCTCACGACGTGAGCTTGCAGATCGGCTATTTTCAAATAGCCTAGGTATGAAATAGGGCTAAAGTGGTAAATGTATGTTTTATAATGTAATCATTTATATACAGTAACTACTAGTATCTAAAGTTTTCAAATAATTGTAGTGGAGTAAAAGTACAATATTCGTGACAATATTTGCCTCTGAGATAAAAGTACTGATAATTAGAAATTATCCAGTAAAGTAAATATACCTTAACATTTTATTTAAAGGGTAAGACCACTTTGGTAGAGGTTTGGGTTGTGTAGTTACCTTGCCATGATGTAACTCCAAAGGTGGGCAAGAAATAAAAAATAATTGCTCCATTGATTAGAAATTGATAATTCAAAATATGCTCCTCATTGACTTACATTGTACGGTAAAACAGCTCTCAAAGTCACTCTTTTAGCACATAAATGAACCCAAACATAGCTGATTCAGACAATATAGAGCATCACCAAACCCAGTACTGTTTGTTTTTTTAATAAAAATTTGAACTTCCTGTTGATTTTACTATTTGAAGATCTGGATCCGGATCCGCCGATCCAGTCCGGGTTTTCTACTTATTAAAAATGGCAAAATCAACAGGAAGTTGACATTTTTATAAAAAAAAAAAACAGTACTGGGTATGGTGATGTTCTATATTGTCTGAATCAACTTTGTTTGCGTTCGTTTTTGTGTTAAAAGAGTGACTTTGAGAGCAGTTTTACCGTACAATGTAAGTCAATGAGGAGCATATTTTTTAATTATCAATTTCTAATCAATGGAGCAATTATTTTTTATTTCTTGCCCACCTTTGGAGTTACATCATGGCAAGGTAACTACACAACCCAAACCTCTACCAAAGTGGTCTTGCCCTTTAAGTACAGTACTTGAGTAAATGGAAATGTTATTTTACACCACTGATGTCAGTGTTCTACTATTTGGTGTACAAATGCTATGTTTCCTTTATATAGGCCTATATGAAACAATTAAATAATGATGTCTCTTCTGAACACTTCAGAAGATTGTCACAAATCATAATGTTTATACTGTATAGGCTTTGAGGATCAACATTAGGCACCATTTAGACTGAGACAGTTGTTGAAGCATTGTAACTTTAATTAACACGAGTGAAATGTAGCCAATGTGTGATGTGGGAGTTACAGTATGTTATATTTTATCTATTCTCTGCAGCTGCACTATTCTTCACTGTCACATTAAGCAGAAATGGCAAAATATGTATTATTGTTGAGAAGAAACTGAAGCAGAGCATGACATATTCACAATAGCAATCCGCAGTGCATTATCTAACCACGACTATGGTTACAAGGACTAATCTCACAGCTCGCCATTAAAGAGATGTCTTGTGTTACAATGTCTGTATATTGCTTTGAATGGGCCATAATATGCTTTAATTGAATTCACTTCGCATGGATCTAAAAGGTATTTGATTCTCTTGTATTAACCCACACAAACACACTAATGGAAAGAAGAAAAGAATAAACTATAATATAGTGACATTGAAGCTGAACTCTTTCAACTCATCGTCATGGAGATGAGAGCACACACACAGAGATAAATGACGTTTTCACAAAGTGTTAAAGTACTGTACAGTACTACAGCAATAACAGGAAGGATACGAACAACCTGCAACATAGTCATATTACCTCCAATGAATGACATAGGAATACATATAGTATCAGGATTATTATAACTGCTTATGACACAGCTTAGTTGAATGCTTGATTCTGATTGGTCAATCATCGTCCATTATTTCTTGATAATGACCGTTGAGCTCTATAACGGACCGCAGTCGCCCCAAAACACAGTCGCCCCGGGGCAAATCCGGCGGTATTATAGGGAAATCCGGCGGTATATAGAATGGGGGCGAGTGTGTTTTGGAGCGAGTCTTCCGGTTACCTTATGGACTACTGTCATTTGTTTTCCGAGGCGAACTTGTCCGCCCAGCCCAATACTTTCATTGCCGTAAGCAAGGAAACACTTTGTTTTGTTGTTACTTTTGGTTCAATTTATTTATTTATTTTTTATGTAGCCGTGTAATAAGCGGGATAATGTATGGGGAGGTGGTCATTATTGAAAATTAAAGCCCTTCAGGTTGATCCACTCCACCTCCGCGGAGCGTCTGGCTTTAATTTTCAATAATGACCACCTCCCCATATATTATCCCTTGCATATTTATCGGAGGAGACGTGGTTGTCTACACCCTCCTCAAACATGGGTGTTCGCAGTGACATAGACGATATGGTCCTACATGGGGGGAAATGCCTCCTAAATTGAGGAGAAAAAAATGAAGAGGGAGAAAAAAGGATTAAAATAAATATTCATACGATGGCCATGAAGAATACTCAATGCTGATTGGCCGGAGGGAGGTGGTGCATTATTTTCAGATAACTGCTCAGCAGCAGTCCCATCACTGTTGTTATTGCATATGCATAATAAACATTCTGGCTCCATGTCGTGCATTATTTTTCAATAACCGCATTGGCTCATCATGAATTATTCCTCATGCATTATGAAGTGCCCTAATGTGTCCCTATGCAAGAGCAGAGCTAGCCCCCATGTACTGAACGATTTCAAGGATGGCGGGTGCACCAAAGGATAGACACAAATCACC
Organism: Gymnoscopelus braueri; assembly: GCF_963280865.1. NCBI lineage: Eukaryota > Metazoa > Chordata > Actinopteri > Myctophiformes > Myctophidae > Gymnoscopelus > Gymnoscopelus braueri. The sequence goes on along the minus strand of NC_137607.1, from coordinate 19,449,521 downwards.
CAACATTACCCTAAATGCTCTGAGAAACAACAGCATTTGGCAGTGGCTTTATAAGAAGGGTTTATATGTCGTCAAGTCTGTCTTTAAACCACGCGTACACAGACAGTAGAAAGCATCATCATCATCATCATAACCTTTATTTAAACTCGAAGTACAGTTGAGTGGCAGGCTCTCATTTTCAATGTAAATGGTAAATGGTGCATTTATATAGCACTTTTATCCAAAGCGCTTTACATAGATTGTGCATTACATTCACCCATACACACACATTCATACACCGATGGCGGAGGAAACCATGCAAGGCACCAACCTGCTCATCAGGAGCAATTAGGGGTTCAGCGTCTTGCTCAAGGACACTTCTACACTAACTCTGGGGGGGCCCGGGATCGAACTGGGAACCTCACGGTTCACCATCCGGCCACTCTACCCCTGAGCCACTGCCGCCCCACAATGTAGTCGAGATACAGAACATAATAATCAACAGAAATATACATTTATATAGATCAATATTAAATATATGAATTAGAGGACAGAGAAAACTCAAAGAACGAAGACAGAATGGCCGGAATTTAATCAAAACAGTTACACTCTGGAACAAAAGTGGAAACCTGAATTGACCCAAGGAAGGCAGTGATCTGATTTTTAAGGACTTCTGGAGCTCATTCAAAGCAGATGGAGCACTAACAAAGAATGCTACCTTGCCTAGCTCTGTATGAGCAAATGGCACCTTGAGCGTCCGGAAGTCACTCGAGCGGGTCTGGTAGGGACTAGGGTTCTGATCCAACATGGCACAGATATAAGGGGGGAGCATTCCTGAGATGGCTTTAAAAATAAACAGATACCAGTGCTTACCACGCCTCTCAGAGAGAGAGGATAAGCCTGCGTTCCCATAGAGAGTACAGTGACGGGTAACATAACTGTCACCAGTTACCCATCTTAAAGCAGAGTGGTACACAGTGTCGAGGTGCTTTAGAATTGATGGAGCAATACAATCTCACACGCGTGGAAATATTCATAAAAAGAGGCAGTGTCCATGAAAGGAAGGGAACATCAATCTATTATAGTCAACACATGGAAAAACACAACATTTAGCCAAGAGAGATTCTAATTTCTCTTCACCCCGAAGAGAACAAAACATTTCAAATCCATTGACCATCTTGTCCGGCAACGGTCATAATTGCTCTATAATTCACTGGCAAACAATACCGCAATCAGACAATGTCACACACCAAACAAACACAGTGCATGCAAAACAAGTTCAATAACTGGGAGAGATGCAAGAGAGCTGGGCTGAATTGATAGGCTTAATAAAACAATACTTGTCAATTGGACAATGCGGTAGTTCTTAGTGCAGCTTTGTTTGTTAATTGGCAACGTTGCTCATAGAAGTTAATATTTATGCTTGTGGGGGAAAAAAGTAAGGTGTCATAAACGGTTTATTGCCAAACACAGAAGTTGTCATTGATCTTTGTGATGAGCTCCACAGATGAGAACCATTAAAAGAGTGTGTGTACAGTAATATATTGTGGTCTATAAACATAAGCGAGGAATGCACTTATACAGAACATGCAGTTATAAAGCACAGTCCTGTGGAAATCAATTTGACAATGGTTGTAAAAATGTACTAACCATTACATTCGTGATCAAGCTAAGCATAATTTCATTCAGACACTGACTACAGCAACATTGCTTCAAATATCATTTGGCATAATGTACGGTCAGTCACCCTTAATCTGAGTCAATATTAGACTTTCTCTGAGCTTCTGTCAGCAAATAAGGTAGTCATTCATTGGTGAGAAAAGAAGGGCTGATCAGATTGCACCTAGTTTCCAGTCTTGATCTGAAATGAACAAATATACCATCACTGAACATTGATAAACACTGATAAACAATAAACATGCATTTTATTAGTCCTCAATACACTGCTTCATTGAATTTAATTTCTCAACATCTTTTATGGAAAACTAATGGGTCACAACCCTATAGTTAGAAAACACTGATGTGAAGGAAGATGCCACATTGTGAACAAACTGTCCCACTGCCATCTCCTTCCCATTCTGCTTACGTAAAATCCACACGGGGTCTACATTATTTACTGTACATTAAAAGACGATATACGTAGTATACTGAATCTCCACATTTCCCTCTTCAGGGCATGGAATATATCATTAGCATACATAAGTCATCATCGGAAACTCCTTACATGTCTGGGACATCTGCCTTACAAGAGTGACCTCATGGTGGTAATTAATTGAACAGAATGTCACATACATTAACGAGCATGACTTGACTGTCTCCTCTCAAGACTCCAACTTTAACTCACACGGCAGCTCTGTTAACGCTAGTCTCTCTGTGTGTGTGTGTGTGTGTGTGTGTGTGTGTGTGTGTGTGTGTGTGTGTGTGTGTGTGTGTGTGTCCTGGATGTGAGGTGATTTACCATCCTTGTAATTACTGTCTCTCTGGGGAGTCTGTGTGGCGTGGTGGAGAGAGAACACACACACACACACACACACACACACACACACCACGCTCTATGTGCTGGACTGGACCTACAGGACTATCCATAAACCTGACATCGCTGCAGAGGCATATAGCCTACTGAGACCAAACAAGGCACACGCACACGCACACGCACACGCACGCACACACACACACACACACACACACACACACACACACACACACAGAAAAGTGCATTACATACACCCATGCGCATACAGCACAACCAGACAGCCAACTACTGTACATTTCCAACATTGACTCAGCTCAACATCCTTCAGACTTATAGTGCAATGGCAGGCACTGGTTTATAGGCACACATGACGGATGGCGACCCTGCACCCACAAAGGCAGCATTGTTGGACACTAAAGATCCCCAAACAATTATAGAGAGAGAGAGAGAGAGAGAGAGAGAGAGAGAGGAACGCACGCTCGATTCCATATAAAGAGTGTTGCGATGAAACACAGCCCTCCCCACCACCTTGCACACGGGGAGAGAGAAATCACAGACGGATGTTCAACCGGAGAGGAATTCCTCGGCCTTCCCCTTCCTTTGCTCTCCCTTAATCCACTAAGACCGGGGGAAAGCATCTGTGACATTTTAAGATGTCTTTGGCTATTCAAAAATAGTATTTTTTTTAAACAAACCGTGAAAATGTGTGCAAATCTTTGAATATACATATACATTTTTTTTTTATTGCTTCTGGGGGTCCCTGGAACAAAATATTTTGAGATGGGGGGGGGGTCTGCGGACAAATACATATCATTTTGGGTGGTCCTTGACATGAAAAAAGTTTGAGAACCACTGATATTATAGCAACACGTTTCTTTTTTTTTTTTAAACTGTTATATTCAAAGATTTGCACACATTTTCACGATTAAAAATAAACAAATAGCAGATCTACAAGCTCGTAGCGAGGCACTCGGTGCCGCGCTACGAGCTTGTAGATCTGCTATTTTTTAATAGCCCAAAGTATAAAATAATGGTTATTGCAAAAACAATCTAAAATGACACAGTATGCATTCCCGGTCTAAATGGGTTAATCTCAAGTGCAACGGTGTCGTGTTGGGGGGGGGGGGGGAATATATGAGTTTGAGGAGTGCGGGTTTCTAAATGTGGCCCTAAAACATTCCACACGCGCCAACACACATGCATACTCATACGCACATCTCTGGCGCCCGGGGTCTCTCGAGTGTGGCCCTAAACCATTTGTTCAAGCGGTTTTTTTACTCCCCTCTGCACTCTATTAATCTAGCCAGTAGATACTTATCCCGGACTCTGATTTACCTGTAGATAAATCTGACGCCATATGGATTGGATTAAGTTTTGGCATACAGTTAGGTTTATGGCACTGGTTTATGACGGAAGCAACGGGGTTGAGACGGTGAAGCTGGAGCCACACTGTCTCAGTCCCTGCCAGTCTCTCTCTCTCTCTCTCTCCCTCTCCCTCTCTCTCTCTCTCTCCCCCCCCCCACAATTGGCCATACTATACATTGATTCTTTCTGCTGTCTGTCTGTCTCCCATTGCTTACTCTATTATTCTTCCCTTTGCTTTCTGTCACCGTGTATGTCTCTCTCTCATTGCAGAGATTGGGATTAAGAATATGCCAACGGTCAATTGGACGTAGTCTCAACACAATGGGTCTATGAATTATAATCCTAGGATATTCTGTTTGCCTCAGATGTAGTAGGTCTACTTTTAATAAACACTAGAGTTTTCTTCCTACCTACTGCAAACAAACAAAAAAGCAGCAATGTTTTAATGTAAAAGTTAAGACTAACATTGGTAGAACCTTGGGTTGTACAGTACAAGATGCAACATGATTGAAGCCAACATATTGTCAATTATCTTTATCTGTTGCCGAGGCCAAGCCGTGGAATGGAACATCGCTGTATTGATTTTACCCTTTGAATTTGAAAGAAAGCTACATGTAGCACTGCAGAAATCTATGGTAAATTTCTGTGTTAAGTGTTCACATACTAATACTGTACTTCCTTTTGAGAAAAACAGAACGCATGTCTCGAAATGTGGTATGCATTTTTCAATATACCTCTGAATTTCAAGGTCACATTTTGCTGTTTACCGTTTGTATGTAAAATAACATCGAACACGTGAGACCGCTCCGAGCCAATTTGTTTGTGTTGTTAATCAGTTATGGGCTGATGCCTTTAATTAATATCACACTCACTTCCTGGAAATTAATTTTACGTTATTAGCACACTCCATATTCACCACTATCATACCACACCCACACCGCTTAGGACCACACACTGTATTATGTTTGTAACATTTTTGGAACAAGTATAACCAAATATTCCATCCTTTCAAACAGCAGTCATTGCAGCCAAATATGTTAGGTTTCAGTCCAATAAGCACAGAGGAGGTTTTGTAAAGATTCAATTCAATTCAAACAACATTATTAATTCCACTACGGGCCATTAGCTTTGAGCGGCTTGTAACAGAGAAACACAGTAACGTACGATAACAAACAAACAAACAAACAAACAGAATCGGTTTTATTCGTCACATCACAGGTTTACAGGGTAAAACAGTGGATGGAATTATTTGTTTTCCACCATGCACACTCCATCATTTTGTAGTATTCCGTGAGAAGAGAGAGTACAGAGGTAGAGAGAGAGCAAGGGGACAGAGCTGGGAAAAGGTCAAATAAATAATTTAAAATATATACAGCTCATATATGATAGCAGGTATGTACATGATTTTTAGAACATAAGCATCAGTGATGTACAGTAACTAAGTAAATGTACTCAAGTACTATACTTAAGTACAATTTTGAAGTACTATACTTTTACTTCTACTCCACTACATCTCAGAGGCAAATATTTTACTTTTACTCCACTACAATTATTTGGGAACTTTAGTTACTAATTACTTTGCAGATATAAATCATTACATTATAAAACATACATTAACCACTTTAGTCCTATTTTATACATAGGCTATTTGAAAATAGCCGATCTACAAGCTCAGAGCTTGTAGATCTGCCATTTTCAAACATTTTAGTACTTTAACTTTTGGTATTTTAAGTACATTTTGATACCAATACGTTTGTACTTGTGTACTTCTACATTGCGGTATTGATACTTTAACTTAAGTAAAACATTTGAGTACTTTTCCCACCACTGATTAGTATCATATGCAGGTGTGTGCATAATGTGCTGGAGGCTGAGTAAAAACCCAAAACCATAGCAGCTTCTTTTAATTCAAAAACAGCACATCTACAATAATAATGTGACAATGTCTCACATCGCATGCTAGGGTTCGAATAAGCCTTTTTTTTCATTTTTACAAATCGAACCCTGAACATGAAGATGTCCTGACGGCAATAGAGAAAGTTCACTTGTTAAAACATTGTCCAAGAGAACCCAAAATTCGTGAAGCTTTCCAGCAGTGGTGGAAAGTAACAAGTACATTTACTCAAGTACCGTACTTAAGTACAATTTTGAGGTATTTTTACTTGAGTATTTCCAATTTCCAATACTTTTACTTCTACTCCACTACATCTCAGAGGCAAATATTGTACTTTTACGCCACTACAATTATTTGAACACTTTAGTTACTAGTTACTTTGAAGATATAAATTATTACATTATAAAACATACATTAACCACTTTAGTCCTATTTTATACGTAGGCTATTTGAAAATAGACGATCTACAAGCTCACAACGCGTCGCATCGTGACGCGTTGTGACCTTGTAGATCTGCTATTTTCAAATATTTAGTACTTTTACTTTTGGTACTTTAAGTACATTCTGATACCAATACTTTTGTACTTTCACTCAAGTAAATTTTGAACACCAGACTTTTGCTTGTAACAGAGTACTTCTATATTGCAGCATTGATACTTTTACTTAAGTAAAACATTTGAGTACTTTTTCCACCACTGCTTTCCGGAGGATTTGTTTGTTTCACTCCGATAATCTTAGAACAGATCTTGACAATTCTGCTCAGGCTGCTTCTATCTTCTACTGAGGCTGTGAAACCAGCAGATAAAAGAAAAGCTCAGAAGACTCTCAATAAAGGATTGATAAAAATGACAGAGGACGACGGGGCCTGACAGGAAAAAAAAAATCTTTCCGTGGAAGGTGAGTCCTCTTTCCCCCGCTTCACAATATAGCGTTTCACAGTGTTCACATCAAATTTAACCACTTGAACTCGATCTACAAGCTCACATTGTAGGCTATTTGGTGTAGAGGGAAAAAAGAGCGGACCAAGTACAGAGCCAACCCTGGTCAACAAAGTATATTATTTTTGTGAATGTTATTTTGATCAATCTGTTGGGTAGAGAAAGTGAATACAATAACTAACATAACTGCAGTGGTTGTATTTGGTCTCCCTTTGCGAGGTCTGGTAGGAACCGCCTGAAGCACCAAATAAAAAAATTCCCCTGAGTAAGTAGGTGTGCTCTATTAGCTCAGTGGTAAAACTCGCAGCACTTGCGTGGGAGACACATGGTTCAAATCTCGGGTAGGACATGAAAGCGACAGAGTGCAGCTTTAAGTGGTGAAGATTGTCCTTGACAGTACTGTAGAACACAAGTACCCAATTTGTAAGAAGAGACCATTTTGTGCTCGGTGTACTCTTTGGCTGCATCTCTGTTACTGTACGTCTAAAATAAAATCAATCATCAGTTCCTTGGCTTTAGAAAACGTTTAAGTCCAAGAAGTTGTTAGGGAATCAAGTAAGTGAGAGCATTGCATGGTCTGATTATGAACCTCTTCTCCCTTTATTCTTTATTCTTTATTCATAGGGATCCCCATTAGCTGCCACCGAAGTAGCAGCTACTCTTCCTGGGGTCCACAGGATTACAAACAATACATAATGCAATAAAACATGTATTATATATAGTATACAGTATTACAAAAACAAATTCATTCAAGACAAAAAAAATAAAAATAAAAAATCAAGTAAAAAAAAAAAAAAACTAAAACAATTTAGCTTTCAACAATCCCTTAAATAACAAGTCAGTTAAAATTACAATTAAAATGTGAGTAATTTGTCAAGTGTCTTTTAAGGAGTCTCTTAAAACTAGCCTTACTAGGTGCTTCAGTGATCATTGTCGGTAACGTGTTCCATATAGTAATTGCCCTATACATTACAGATCTGCAGACTGCATTTGTTCTGGGCTTCTCTTTGACCATGTCACCCCTAGTAGCCTGCCTGGTATTGTAATTATGACGATCTCTCACATACTGTATTTGTGAATACAAACAAACTGGTTCTCCATTGTAACAAATATTCCTAAAGAAACTCACTAAATTCCATGCCAACCTCTCCTCCACTCTGAGCCATGAGAGACTGGCATGCAGTCTCTCAGTGCTCTGCCTCACACCCAACGGACAGTGCAATGCAAGCCTTGCAGCTTTATTCTGAGCTATTTGAAGTTTGGACAGATGTTTCTTGTCTGCACCTGACCATACTGCAGAGCAGTAGTCAAGGTGAGATAGCACTAGTGCCTGTGTCACCAGCACTCTAGAAGCTGGGGTAAGAAACGAGGAGCACCTTTTAATGCATGCTATTCCTCTACCCATTTTTTTGACAATATTTTCTATGTGTTTTTCCCATGTTAACTGTGCATCGAGTGTGACACCAAGCAAAAGTGCTTCTTGAACCTGTTCAATATTTGAGTCTTTAAGTGACAAACACAGGTGATTATCCTCTATAGTGGCATGTCTGGCAGTGAACACTATGCTTTTGGTCTTTGCTACATTCAAGACAAGTCTATTTTCACATATCCAGTCCAATAATAGTTGCAGTTCAGATTGAAGTGTGTTTCTCAACTCGGGTAAGCTGTTTGATGCAAAATAGACAGTCGAATCATCAGCAAATAAAGTACAACCACTCTTTTCTAAGACTAAAGGCATGTCATTTGTAAATATTGTGTAAAGTAGAGGACCAAGGCAGCTCCCCTGAGGGACGCCACACTGTAAACATTTAAAAGAAGAAGAACTGCCATTAAAAAACACACTCTGCATCCTATTGGATAGATAGCTGTTCATCCAAGTGATTGCATTTGGACTAAACCCATATGCAGTCAGTTTCCTTAACAATATCCCATGATCTACAACATCAAATGCTGCACTAAAGTCTAGTAAAACAGCTCCAACCTTCATTTGTATGTCTGTATAAGATAACCATTTGTCCACCATATCTGTCAGGGCTGTACACGTAGAGTGATCTGACTTATATGCATGCTGAAACTCAGAATTTAATTGATGAATTGAAAAATAATAAAGTACCTGCTCGAAAACAACTTTTCCCATTAGCTTACTTAATACTGGTAGAATACTAATGGGTCTGCTATTGACAGCTGAAAAACCCTCACGTTTATTTTTCGGAAGAGGTACAACCTTAGCAGATTTCCAAATCTGTGGAAATAACCCCTCCTGCAGACTCAAGTTAAAGATATGACATATTGGCAATGAAATTATATTAGAAACAACTTTAAGTAACCGTCCATCAACATTATCCATACCAGCTGGTTTATCATTGTTTAACCCATCAAGCAGTTTTTTCACATCATCATTTCCTATTGGTTGAAACTTAAAAACACACTGTTTGTTTCTCATAATAATGTTGGATATTATTTCATGCGACTTACCACTAACTCTGGGAGAGCCCGTGTCCTTCCTCAACTTATCAACTTTATTTGTAAAATGATCATTAAAGTGGTTTGCAATATCCTTCGCATTTGTTAAAAAACTTCCATTAACCTCAATGAAAGAAGGTGAATTACTCTTGCCTCTGCCCATGATTTCATTTAGAGTTTTCCAAAGTTTGTTGCCATCATTCTTCCTCTCCTGAATTTGATTTTGATAATATGCCTTTTTCTTCTTTCTATTTAACTTTGTGACTTTATTCCTCATTATGCAATACATTTGCCATTTCTCAGATCCTTTAAAATCTATAGCAGCTTTCTTCAACTCATCTCTTTCACGCATACACTGTCTGAGCTCGTCATCAATCCATGATGCTTTACTAGAGCCCACTGTAAATTTTCTTAATGTGGCATGCCTATCTGCTACGCACAGAAATAATTCATTAAATAACTTGAGAGCTTCTTCAACTCCATTTAATGCCAGCACCCTATTCCACTCAACATTCTCAATATCTTTAATAAAATCATTTTCACAGAACCTTCTATATAATCTTTTATGCAGTACTTTAGGCCCTGCTTTTGGAGTTTTAGTTTTTCTTACAATAGCCACAATATTATGATCAGTGAACCCCACAGAGACAGATACTGCTTTGGAGCACAAATCTGTGTTATTAATAAATATATGGTCAATACAGGTTGCAGATGTATGCCCAGCATCATTGCAGTACACTCTAGTTGGCTTGTTCACCATCTGAGTTAAATTGCAAATGAGTGCAGTGGCATTCAACTTTTTCCTTAATGGGCATGATTCAGACAGCCAATCAATATTTATGTCGCCTAGGACAAATGTTTCTTTAGCCATATCTGTTACCTTAATCAGCATAGAGCATAATTCTTCTAAATATTGTACGTTTGAGCTTGGGGGCCTATAGACACAGCCAATCACAAACGGTTTACAATGAGCAAGATGTACCTCCAACCAAAGAGCCTCAATACCCAGAACCATCAAGTCAGATCTAACCCTGGCTGGAATATGGCTTTGTATATATATTGCTACACCTCCCCCAAAAATATTCCTGTCATTTCTAAAAATGTTATAGCCTGATATGTTTACTCCCATATCTGTAATTGAATCGTCTAAGTGTGTTTCTGAAATAGCAAGTATATTGATATTTTCCCCATTTATCAAGGTAGATATTTCTTCAACTTTATTTCTCAAACTATTAACATTAATGTGAGCTATTCTTAACCCCTTTTTTGGTAGTTTAAGCATCATGCTTCTCAGTTCGTCTCAATACAAGAACAACCCAACCTTCAGAGATGCACACATACATATTTATTTAAACTTATCAAGTTGGTCCATGCTCTTGATACACAGACTCCCTGATGTCTTTTACTCTGAAATTGTGTGTGTGTGTGTGTGTGTGTGTGTGTGTGTGTGTGTGTGTGTGTGTGTGTGTGTGTGTGTGTGTGTGTGTGTGTGTGTGTGTGTGTGTGTGTGTGTGTGTGTGTGTGTGTGTGTGTGTGTGTGTGTCAATAAGTGAGGTAGACTCGGGCAAATACTGCGGCATGGTCATGCTGGACCTCCAAAAGGCGTTTGACACTGTAAACCACTCAATTCTACTTGATAAGCTGAGGGGGATTGGTTTTGATTGCACATCACTAAATTGGATGAGATCTTGCTTGGAGGGAAGAGAGCAAGTGGTTGACATCAACGGAACCATGTCCTCATCCCTCCCGGTGAGCTGCGGGGTTCCTCAAGGCAGCATTCTAGGGCTGTTAATGTTCCTACTATACATTAACGACATGAATGCTGCCTGTAACTGCAAACTGTTCCTGTTCGCTGATGACTCGACACTCCTGATCTCGGGTGAGGACAAGTTGCAAGTTGAGGAAGCTCTCAGCTCTGAACTTTCCAAAATCCGTACCTGGCTTACCGATAACAAACTGTCACTACACCTTGGGAAAACTGAATCCATTCTATTTGGGACCAAACATTCCCTCAGTAAGATGAAGGTTAATGACTTCAAGGTCAAAGTCGATGACACAGTCATCTCTAGCAAAGAAGAGATTACCTATTTGGGAAATATTCTTGACAAATACATGACAGGAGAAAGCATGGCAACAAAGGTGGTCAAAAGAGTAAACCAGAGAACCAGATTTATGGGCAGAGTTTCCTCTTTTGTCAACCCTCAGGCCCTCAGGGCCCTCTCAGGGGCCCTGATTCAGCCCCTTTTTGACTATGCTTGCTCCTCTTGGTACTCCAACACCTCAGTGTCACTGAAGACTACCCAGCAAGCACAGTCAGGACCCGGACCAATCAGTGACGTCTCGATTGGGGCTAGATCAAGTCAAACCAAGACAAGTCAGATCTGGCCCAGAATATCACCTGATTTCAACCAAAATTAATCCTGACCACAAAAACGTCACTTCCAGGACGTCATCTAAACACATTTCTCATCACCCAAACTTGCTGTCCAAATGTCCATATGATGTCCCGGTGATGACGTCCTGTAAATGACGTAAAGATCATCCCCATATGGGCTGTGATCTGGCCTAGTCCTGAACGTCACCGGGGTGATGACCGGGCGTCATCATAACGTCATCATGACGTCATTGTGCTTGCTGGGTAAGCTTCAAACCTCCCAAAACAAACTGATTCGACTACTTCTCGGACTGGGGCCCATGACCCACCTCTCTCCCATTCAATCAAATCAATCAATCAATCAATGTGCATAGGCTATATATATATATATTGTACACTGTACATGCAGAGCAAATAGTACAGTAGCTGTTTAAACATTAGCGCTATATCAGTATAAAGCACACTAATATTCACCTGATTTGCATGGCATTCAAGTCTCTAAGGTTAAGTAAACCCCTAATGTACTTAGTATATGATATGTGCTCTATCCCACTGGGAGGCCCCAGTGAAGATGAATTATTTTTTACATCACCTGTCTAACAGAGAAATCACCTTTGTTCTCACACATCTTGGATGAATACTCTCATGACACCAAGACAGTAAAAAACAGGAACATTGCACTGGAGACACGTACGTACGTACGTACGTACGTACGTACGTGGGTCATTCCAGAATTGGAGGACATTTGGGCTTTCAAATTTTTGAAAAATGTACCTTCTATTTGACAATTTTCTGTTATATATTCATCAATAATAGGTAATAAACTATCAAAAGCTTGATTGGCTCAGCTCAGGCATCAAAGATATTTTTTTTATTACATGTTTTATTTGTTGTTTGCTATACCTGGCGCAACCCTGTTACCAACACTCAGGAACCTGAAAAAAAGTGCATTAATGTATTTTTTTAATATAATTCCTTTACCATTAGGTTAAAGAAGTAACATTCTCTCTGAATAAACATTTGATTTCAGATATGAATTTATTTCAATTAGTTTAAGCAGCTTTTGAAATCTATCTTGCACAACTTTTCAATTGTGGCATGTTTCACTTTACTAATTTAAGTATTAATTTTCAAATATTTGCTCTATCCCATTATGCATATAATTACTTAAACTCTTTAAAGGACAATAGGTCAAACCCTTATGCGTTGAGAAAGACATTTATGTTAATATTTGATTAAAATGATAATGAAACAGGGTTGAAATTACAGTAACAGGGTTGAATAGCTACATTACTTCTGAATATAGATTATTTTCAATGTGACAAATAAATGCTCAAGACCACATAATTAGTCTTTTAATAACTTTTAATAACATAAAATGAAATATCATTTGAATAACTTTTAATATGTGTCACATGAGGATGGTTGGTAGGTAGTGTGGAAATGGAAAATGGACCAGGAGGCAGCAGAGCTGTTCCAGAAAATCAGGATTTTATTTTGCAAACAGGAGCTCACACAAGACACGTCTCATCAACATCAACCCCATCTGATTACTAGTTTTCAAACACCTTTTATACCTGATAACCAGCTAACTTGACCAATCAGGGAAGACTCTACTAAGTAGTTCCACTTAGACACAGGTGGCATTGATCACACCTCAATTAGACCTAACCTGTCAAGCCTATTAAGTTAGAGGACATAACCATTTACCATAACCATGTGTACAATGCAGACAATAACACATACTGTGTTAATGTTAATAAATTAACAAAGTATTTCCTTCTGTGAAATTAATAATACAACCAGAAAATCAATATAACCAGGAAATCACATGTCAACTTTATGTCCAGGAATTTAAGTCTGTAGACAAAGAATAGTGAAAGTGAATAGTGAAAACAGGAATCTGAACCTTCCCCTTGCAAACATTACACAATCAATGACCTCATACCTGAATATGAATGTGATTACATGTTTGGAATTTTGGGACTGGAGAAATGAGCCTCCATGATGTTTTTCACCCCTTCTCCCTTTGGCTCACACATAACCTTGAAAAATAATAACGTTTTTCTTACCACAAAAATGCTTAATAGTGAACTGGTATGGTTGGAGGGCTATAGACACCACTGGAGGATGCAGGCATTCTGATGTTGCATCGAGCTTGTGCATCCACCTTAGGGCTCAGTGGTCAGTCAGCAGCTTGAACTCCCTCCCCAGCAAGTAGTAGATTATCCTTATCCTTATAGTAGTAGTAGAATGATGACCTCTCCAATCTCGTCCTTGGTACGACTGCCTGGACGCATCCATCACTTGTACAGCCCCTTCAGTCAGATCTTTCTGACAGTCTCCTCTGCTGGAACAATGGTGCTGCAGAACCTCTGTCGATAAGTCTTTTCAGTAGCTACTAGCATTGTGTTTGTTTGGTACTGCTGTTTTGATAGCTTCGTATGACTCTGACTGTTGTTGTTCATCCATGCCAGCATATGCTTCAAGGGCCCGTCTGGTCAATAAAGTGACAACCGGGGCAACCCATTTTCCCTGCCTCCACCCCCATGCACTCAAACCGCACAGAGAAGCTCTCAGCATCCTCACCTTCTCTGATGTCTGGGATTCTCGGTTCTGAAACATGAGAGGCTGGAGTTCGGTTATGTGGATTATCAGGTCTCTGATCCAGTGGCATGGGCTGTCGTGATGTCTCTGTATCCATTGCACCAGAAGCTGTTTGGACTTGGTTACGGCCAGAACAAGATTTATTCAGTCCGTTTAGAACGACACATAAAGTTCCTCATCTCTTCCATGAAGCTA
>NC_137607.1:19407733-19430233 GCF_963280865.1 Gymnoscopelus braueri | reverse complement strand
TTCCAAAAGGCTTTTGGCACCATCCACCGGGGGAATCTGATGAACATTCTCCGGGCCTATGGAGTTCCTGAGAAGATGGTTCAGATGATGGAGACAAGCTACTTGAGGCAGTCCAGGACTTCTAATAACCTGGGCCTGGACTGCTTCAATGGAACAGGACCTGAAGGTCCGGGGGGCACTTGACTGGAATGCCTTGCATGGGATGAGGAGAGTGTGGAAATCAGACATGGGAGAAGACCTCAAGAGGCGGCTGTTCGTATAGCTACAGTGGAGTCAGTACTGCTGTATGGGGCTGAGACATGGACCGTCACAGCACAACAGGAAAGGGCCTTGGATGGAGTCTACACAAGAATGCTATGAATGGCACTAGGAGTCACATGGACTCCTGAATCGCTGCCCTCCACACTCTCCTATCTAGCATCAGGGTCTTGAGCTCTACAGTATTGTTGGCTAAGCTGTTACGCCGAAGTGCATCTACGTAGGTGGTGCACTTCTTGTCTCTCCTGGCTTTGCCCTGGGTTGGCTCTCATAGTGTTAGTTTGCTTGCCACTAGTTATGGGTCCCTGACGAAGTGCCCTGCCTCATCCTTCTCTCTCTGACTTTGTCTGTGACCCATGGTAGGTTCCTGTAGAGGACCACATTTTCTGATGTGGACCCATAACTAGTGGCAAGCAAACTAACACTATGAGAGCCAACCCAGGGCAAAGCCAGGAGAGACAAGAAGTGCACCACCTACGTAGATGCACTTCGGCGTAACAGCTTAGCCAACAATACTGTAGAGCTCAAGACCCTGATGCTAGATAGGAGAGTGTGGAGGGCAGCGATTCAGGAGTCCCAAGTTGGTGTTGGCTAGACCACACTCACACATCGCATCGCAAAGACCCTATTCTATATGATCCGTCTAACTGACCCATGCCCCCCTCAACATAATCCCCCCCATACCCTCTACCCCCAACTCCACCACCTGCAATACTCCCCCACTCCCACAACCCCCCCCCCCCCCCCAACTGCCAGCCCACACCTCTCCACCTCCATAACTCAAAACCCCATCCCACTTCAGGGGTCCCGAGTTGGTGTTGGCTAGACCACACTCTCGCATCGCAAAGTCCCTATCCTGTGTGATCCTGCCTAACTGGCCTATGCCCCCCTCAACATAATCCCCCCCATACCCTATACCCACCAACTCCACCTACTGCAATACTCCCCCAGTCCCACAACCCCCCCCAACTGCCAGCCCACACCTCTCCATCTCCCTAACTCGAAACCCCATCCCACTTCAGGAGACCTGAGTTGGTGTTGGCTAGACCACACTTTTGCATCACAAAGACCCTATCCTGTATGATCCGGCCTAACTGGCCTATGCCCCCTCAACATAATCCCCCCCATACCCTATACCCACCAACTCCACCTACTGCAATACTCCCCCAGTCCCACAACCCCCCCCAACTGCCAGCCCACACCTCTCCATCTCCCTAACTCGAAACCCCATCCCACTTCAGGAGACCTGAGTTGGTGTTGGCTAGACCACACTTTTGCATCACAAAGACCCTATCCTGTATGATCCGGCCTAACTGGCCTATGCCCCCTCAACATAATCCCCCCCATACCCTCTACCCCCCCAACTCCACCACCTGCAATACTCCTCCACTCCCACAACCCCCCCCCCCCAACTGCCAGCCCACACCTCTCCACCTCCCTAACTCAAAACCCCATCGTACTTCAGGAGTCCTGAGTTGGTGTTGGCTAGAACACACTTTCGCATCACAAAGACCCTATCCTGTATGATCCGGCCTAACTGGCCTATGCCCCCCTCAACATAATCCCCCCCATACCCTCTACCCCCCAACTCCACCACCTGCAATACTCCCCCACTCCCACAAACCCCATACCCCCCAACTGCCAGCCCACACCTCACAACCCCCATAACTCAAAACCCCATCCCACCCCATACCCTCATACCCCCAAATCCCACCCAACCCATTACCCCCACTCCCAGAACCCCCGGTCCCCATGCCCCCAACCAGCACACCACAACCCCCAAACTCCACCCACCCAAGCCCTCATGCACCCCCACCCCATAACCCCCCAACCGCCACCCCACACCTCCCACACCCCATAACTCCAAACCCCATCCCACACCCATACCCTCATACCCCCAACCAACACAACACAATATTCTCACAGGGTTGTTGGCTGCCACGGTGTTCACGTGTGATTTTGATCTGCATTTAATAAAAAATCACGACATGGACGTTCACATCTAAGCAGCAATGACAACCTCTAGCCACAAGTTCAAAATGTTCAATGCCAAAACCTCCTATCTATACCTAAAAATGACCTCCTATCTACATAGATGCACATAGGAGGTTTTTACCTAGAAATAGTTAAGCTTACAAACAAACATTATTTGTGTTAAATAATGCTTTTTTATGCTCATTTTGAGATCAAGACATTCTACAGTACTTTATCAAGTATTACCATTACATTTTTTTAATCAACTTACACTCTGGGTGTGATAAAAGTGTCACCACCTGACACTAATCATTAGCAATCAACAAGGCAATGCAATTAACTTGACAGAGTTACTAACAAATACTTAACTAGTAAGGGGGAAGACACTTTTTTATTTTGAAAATAATAGATGACTACAAACTGAAAGACATTTAGACGGTCTACATAACATAGAATTCCCAAGTTTCAGCTCTGTCTGCTGCTCAACTAGTTCTGGTGCAGATAAGAGGTTTTGCGCTTCAACATTTTAGCACTAATTGGCACTGAACAAGATAGGAGGTTTTAGTCAAATGACTTTTTCTGACAAAATGAGGGGCGGGACTATCTTGCAGACAGACTGAGCATGTGCAGCATAGCCTATAGTCCTCATCCACAGTGAAATCCGAAAATCATGAAATTTGCACATAGGAGGTTTTGCATTTTGGCCATCGATATATCACATCCAAAGGCACTGGGAGATGAGTCACTGAACAGCAGGCTCTCAGGCTCATCTCTAGCCATTGTCCTCAAACCATGCCGACATTGTCACATCGTTTCTGTGTGTCATACTATATTGACACTCCAGAGTTGGGTGAAATGATAATGACAGCGATCAAAGGGAAAAATGGTGGACAGAAAGGAAAGACGCAAACCATAATGGAAAGGAGAGAAACCATAAAATGTAACTCAGCTTCAACTCCGTCACATCACAGAAAATGGCTGAAATGCTTTGTCATATAAGGCCAGGATATCAATATGAGCAGTGTGATTATGCCTAATTGGAAGTGGTGTTAAGTAACTAAGTACATTTACTCAAGTACTGTACTTAAGTACAATGTTGAGGTACTTTTACTTTACTGTATTTCCAATTGTCTATACTTTTACTTCTACTCCACTACATCTCAGAGTTAAATATTGTACTTTTACTCCACTACAATTATTTGAAAACTTTAGTTACTAGTTACTTTGCAGATATACATTATTACATTATAAAACATACATTAACCACTTCAGCCCTATTTTATACCAAGGCTACTTGAAAATAGCCGATCTACAAGCTCACAACGCGCCGCGATGTGACGCGTTGTGAGCTTGTAGATCTGCTATTTTCAAACATGTTTGTACTTTTCCTTTTGGTACTTTAAGTACATTTTGATACCAATACTTTTGTACTTTTACTCAAGTACATTTTGAATTCCGGACTTTTACTTGTAACAGAGTATTTCCACATTGCAGTATTGATATTTTTACTTAAGTAAAACATTTGAGTACTTTTTCCACCACTGCTAATTGGTGCATGATACAGTATACTGTATACATAAGATACATGGTTAAAAATTGCAGTGGAATGAGGCAGTTATATAGCAGCAGAAGTAATAATAACAATAATAGGGTGAAGGTAAAGGGTGAATAATAGGGTGAAGTAAAGGGGTGCAATTTAGCCAATTAGCACCTACAGTATACCTCAGCCACATCTAGTGACCCATCACAGCGGAATGTTACGCTACTTGGTCGTCGATATGGCTTGGAAAGTGGCCTTGGCCTTGAAGTAGCCATGCAGCCATGGTCATTCAGACGTGGTAAACCCATCAACTCACCCATTTACTAGTCTATTGCCTCTATTCTATCAGCCAGTTCAATGCACGAGCCAATTTGGCGGCTTCCAAAATTGTGTTCCATCAGTTCCCATTTAAATAATAATGTTGTGGCAGTTCATTTTCCAATTTCTTGATGAAATCCGGGAGGATCCACTCGCCACTGTGACTAGTTGATTAGGACTGCATGCCTTCATGCTGTGATTATATTTTAGATGAAAGCTGGACATTTGGATGCCATACATTTTGTGTCTTTACTCCTTCCTACAGCACCTGGGCCATGTGGGGCGGCAGTGGCTCAGGGGTAGAGCGGCCCAGTTCGATCCCAGGCACCCCCAGAGTTAGTGTCGAAGTGTCCTTGAGCAAGACGCTGAACCCCTAATTGCTCCCGATGAGCAGGTTGGTGCCTTGCATGCAGGGACGCAGTGGGGGGGGGGGGGGGGGTTTAGACGTATCCAGTTCCATTGGGGGGAGGGATATCCCCCCCACTTCTGGGGACGAAGAAAAAAGAAAAAGAGAAGACCTCCGACGAGCCTGAGGTTTTTCACGGGTGGAAAACGGAAAGCTCGTCCTAAAACACACTGCCCCATTTTCTTCGCGGACCGAGGCCGCCGGATTAGACCCGGGGCGAGGGTGTTTTAGGACGACGGTTCTTGTTATCCATTTCTGAATGGAGAGGTGCGGGATGAGAGACATTTCCTTTTTGCCACACATCTACACTTCATGGAGTGTACCGAATTAACTGGATGAAAATAATAAAAACCCCAAATAAAAGGGGGGAAAAAACGCAAAAAAAGGCGCACACACTCTTCGCGCGCGCACACGCACGGAACGCATGCACGCGTCCCATTCGGTTGCAAAATACTCTCTGCGTCCCTGCTTGCATGGTTTCCTTCGCCATCCGTGTGTGAATGTGTGTGTGAATGGGTGAATTTAATGCACAATCTATGTAAAGCGCTTTGGATAAAAGCGCTATATAAATGCACCATTTCCCATGTTCCAATCAGAGGTGAGTGAACGCTGTTGAATGTGGGAGCAACGTGATTGAAACACCTATTTGAATGTGATTGCATGTGAGTCCCGGTATGGAGGCATGGGTTGTGTCGGCTCGACTTTCTTTCGGTTTAACCATCCATCCATCCATCCATCGAGCCACCCACCCACCAACCCACCAATCCATACATCCATCTGTTCACGCTGTAAAGGCTCCATTCCTCCCTTGCCTTTACCAATCTATCATTTCTTCAGTCATCCATCATTCCATCACAATCATCCATCCCTTCCAGTCATTAACCCTTTAAGACCGGGGAACGCATCTGTGCCATTTTTTTGATTTCTTTGGATATTTCAAAAATAGCAAATCTACAAGCTCATAGCGTGGCACCGAGAGCTTGTAGATCTGCTATTTTTGCAAAATCTTGAAATGTTTTTGAAAAAAAAAGAACGTATGTTGCTATAATCAGTGGTTCTCAAACTTTTTTCATGTCTAGGACCCCCAAGATTATATGTATATTTGCCCGCGGACCCCCATCTCAAAATATGTTGTTCCACGGACCCCCCAAAAGCAAAGATTTGAGTAAAACAAAAAAGAAATTCACGATTTTTCAAAAATAGCAGATCTACAAGCTCTTAACGCGGCACTCGGTGCTGCGCTATGAGCTTGTATATCTGCTATTTTTTCCAAATAGCCAAAGAAATGACACACAGATGCTGGCCCGGTCTTAATGGCTTAAAGAAGGCCTTCGTTGTGCCGTGTCTTGCGGCTCCGCCGCCTCCGTGCCCATCGCTTCCGCCCGCTCGGCCGTCCATCCATCCATCCTTGTCGATGGGGCCAGCGGCAGGCCGGGGCTCCCCTCAGAGAGCTTGCTCTACATCTGTCGCCAAGCTGTTGCCGCGGTAGTGCTTGTCACCGTGGCTCTGCCTGCATGTGCCTTATTATGGTCTGTCCTGTATAAACAGGCAGCTGCTGCCATCCCACCTGAGTATCTCTGCTCTCACTCTGGGCTGTTATGGAGACTGTTAGGCTATTAAAGATTAGTGGAGCACACTGGAGTTCACCCACAAAACAGCAGACTGGCAGATTCACACAGCGGGCGCTTCACTATAGGCACACTCATGCAATCTTCAGAAACGCCCCCCTTTCTCATCTGTGTGCATCTCTCTCTCTCTCTCTCTCACTCTCACTCTCTCTCTCTCACACAGTGTCACATTACTGTCATTTATTATGCTAACTAATCATGGCCGATATAATATTCAATTATCCCCCCCAGCTATGTTATCGTCAATTACTTCTGGCTACAGCAATTCACCAGTACATGCTTCTCGATAGGTGGACTCACCACCTTCACTTCAACAGTATATAATAATATAGACCAGGTTCAATAGTTAAGAGGGGCTGTCTCTCTGTGATTGACAAATTGGTTGTCAGATAACTGCTGTGATGCATGTCCAAATGTGCAATGTACTTTGTGGACTGCAGTATTGATTGAACAAGCATATGCACAAAACAAATGATTGTATTTTGGTGGGGGAAAAAAACACAAAAAAGCCAGAAGGCTCTGATGTTCAATTTGAAGTCTTTTCTCTATAAGATGATCAAAGAGATTGTCTTGTGATGCAAACAAACCTTAACTGTAGTCCAATAGAATTCTGTATTTTAAGATGGGCGTCTGCGGCCAAATATATATTGTTTGGGGGTCCTTGACGAAAATGTTTGAGAATCACTGGTCTAGTTAACCTCAACCAAATTTACAACAAGCTAGCCGATTACAGCACATCCGTGACTGTCCCTCCGGGCTATGGCATCTAGATTCTACATTATAGCCTCCTGTACACTGGTAAATCTTTGGGACACATCATACTCTGACAATGGACAATGAGTATGAAATGCATTCTCATTTATACTTTATTTTAATACATATTGCACTACAGTATATAAAACACTATATAAGAGTATAAAAATAAGCCATTGTTTTCGGGCTACAGTACAGATGATAGGTGTATTTTCTCATCTCCGACTGGTAGATTGAACATTATTGCCATGATTGCTCTCTGCTGTCTATATATCAAATTGATACGGTTTTCAGTTAAACATTTTTTTTTGCCCAATCATTTGCTAGTGTACCATTAACAGAGAAATAAATTACTACACAGTACACACAGTTTTGGACACATTTTGCACCACTGCACCAATGACCGAAGCAGAATTGAATAGGCCTTTATGTACTTGAAGTTATGCTAAAGTACAATAGTGCTCCAAATAAGTCATCATGCAGCTACAATACAGATCTGAAGAATAATCCATCAGAACATCATGCTCTCATTAAATCTATTTCAATAATAATAGCGGTCATTTAGCTGTCTTTTTCTTTTCTTTAAGAAAGAACCCAGACAGAGTACGTAAAGTTCTTTACAGAATAAAATATGGCAATTATAACTATTCACAAAGCCTGCGTTTGCTACCAGTTTCATGGTTTCTTTTGATTTGTCAGATCCATCTGTAGGGTTTGACTTTCAGCTGAACATGAGGTATAGGTTTGCTGCTTGGTTTTGTTCTTTCAGTTTCTGTATTGTTTTTCTGTTCTACAGGTGTTGATGATTGTCATTCTTTGAAGTTTGATTAATTAATTTAAAATGTATAATATGTTTTTTTGTGTTTTATGCATTTGTATGATTTTTAATGAGCTAAACCTTTTTATTTATAAAAAATGTATAATAGTTTTCTTCTTGTTTTTTTTGTTGTTGTTTTTTAAATGTATATTTGTATGTATTGCCCCAGGTGCAGTTAAGCAGTGTCTATCAACCTTTTTTGTGCCAAGGCACACCTGGCATAGCCAAAAGATCCCAGGGCACACCTAGATATACGGTGTATATATATATATATATAATTATATATATATATATATATATATATATACGGTATATCTATATACACACACTAGGGGTGTGCCGATACACTAATTTCTCGAAACGATACGATACGATATTGGGCACACAACTTCAATACGATTTCGATACGATACGCACTTTTTTATCATGAAAATATATGGGGGAGAAAAAAAGGAAATGCAAACAAATATTTCTGTTTTTGCATTATTCAGACATGCAAACTTGTAGCTTTTCAGCTTCCACTAGCCGTTTTGAATCCAAATAGGGCAATAGTGTGACACCTGACCCGAAAAAAAACAGCATTTTGTCACCCTTTTCACCTCGGGGCTGTTTGCATGCATGATTATTATTATTGTTTTTTTTCAAAAATGATATTTTTTCAAACCTTCTTCAAACGGCGCGGCACACCTCAGCAGCAGCCCCGGCCCAAAATTGGGACGTTTGCCAGGGTTGATATACACTGAGTTAGAGAAATCCACTTGTCAGATCAAATGCAAAGAGACAGTCAATCACAGATACTACTGAGGAGGACCGGAGTGCCAGCCCACTCCCAGGCATTACCCAACGAAAACCACACCAAGAAAAAGGATAGAGGACGAGAGGCACAAAGAGGCATGGGAGCAACAAGACTGGAAAAAAAATGACAGCAAGGATGGAAGAGCTGCGTGAAGTAAAAGGAGCAGTGAAAGATGAGTCTCCCAGAGATGGAGAGTTGGAGACCATGGGCTGATCTTTGGGGAAAGAGATACTGCCCCGTCTTCAGCAAGCATTTGCAGCACTCCTGCCCCCCCCACCACCACCACCACCTCTCACCCCCCTCTGTTAGGGTGTCAGCCATGGTGAAATAGGGGGTCCTCAGTGTGGACCTAATCTGGGCTTTCTGCCTCAAATTGACAAATGGCTGTTTGCATCCGTACGGGAGGCTGACTTCTACTGCAGCGCGAGAAGAAACACACATAAGCTGCTGCCTGCTGCCTTCACACTGCCCTATAGTGCCTCATACGTCTGGACACACACACACACACACACAACGCAGCATCCCTCCTCGCACAAACGCATAGACACTGACAGATTTAACCCATTCAGACCGGGAAAGCATCTGTGTCATTTTCAGATTAAATTTGGCTATTAAAAAAATAGCAGCTCTACAAGCTCTAGCTGGTATTTTTTGAATGTGTGAAAATGTGTGCAAATCTTTGAATATATATATATATATATATACAGTATATTCAAATCTGTGCTTCTGGGGGATCCTGGAACAAAACATTTTGAGATGGGGGGGGGGGGGTCCGTGGACTAATACTTGGGGGTCCTTGACATGAAAAAGTTTGAGAACAACTGAAGAACATACGTAAAAAATAAATAAAATAAACTGTTAGGATTTAGAAGGCATTTGTAGAATCCCCAGAAGCAAAGATTTGAGTTAAAAATGTTAAAAAAAAACTATATATTCAAATATTTGCACACATTTTGAGAGACACTTTCATGATTTTTTTTTTTTTTTTAATAGCCAAAATAAATCTTAAAATGACGCGTTCCCGGTCGGTCTTAATGGATTAAACGCACACAGTACACACTATTCCAATCCTCTGTACAGGGTTTACTTGTTTTGATTTATTTATTTTATTTTATTTTTCTCATTGACCTTAGGCTCTGAAAAGATTTGCAACATCACGATTTATCATTGCTGCACTTTCGTCCCCTTCCTTGCTTTGGCCCCAGCGCCGTAGAAATGATTGTTGGGCCGTATCTGCTGTTTTATGATCCATACTTGAAAACTGAAACAGCTAAGAACATACGGCTGCAAAATGTGATTGCACCCCAGAGGGTTTGGCTTACAGCCCGAGTTGGGGCCGTGTCACCAATGGGCAGGATTGTTAAAAGTTTAGCCCAATACATCTGCAAACACTAAACTACTTTAACCTCAATGATTTAAAAGCAAGAGGCGGCAAGTACTATACACCAGGATGCTCTATATAGGCTACATACTGTAGCAGATTGGATAGCCAGACCTACAAATACTTCACTTGAACTCCCATTATGAAATGACTTGGAATCCCAATGCATAGTTTCATCATGTTCAGCAATTAACACATAAGCTGCCATGACGCAGATCTGCGTCCTATTAGATAAAACCGTGGGCTGCCAGAGTAATCTATAGGACGCAGATCTGCGTCCTAATGTTTAATTTGGTTAATAGACAATCACGCTGTTTTATTTACATTCTGAGATCATTTTCGCTTCCCAGTCACATCTGCTTCACCCGGAAGCAATTTCAGCGATTTCCATTTCCGGTTTCCGGTTTTAGCTTGAAAAATGCGCTAATGCGGCCAAAACACGTTTTTTCACACGGTATAAAAAACTAACGGACAGCTCCACTTCTATTTTCTTTAGTCTGGGTGACGATCAGTCATTGGCGTCGTGTATCACATCGTATTTAAGCCCGATCAGCGATTGTCGAAAACGTCACATCCGGTTTATGACGTATTTGACTGTTTGAGCCTGTTGGGGGGGGGGTGAGTCAGCGAGTCATCGAGGTGTCATTTTGCTGCTCTCTGGTGGTCGATCCTCGTATGTGTTTAAAACCATGGCCAGAGAAACTTAAATGCATTTAAATAACTAAACAAAAAACACGCAAATCGCTGGCAAGGGGGTGAGTCCATTATGAATAAACTCTGGCAGTCAATGAGTTAAAATGAACACAACTGACTTTATAGTAAAAATGTTGTTTGATTTCTTGGAGCAGGAACCTTTCGATCCGTTGTACTGGACATGTGATTTAGAAAATAAATATCACCTCAAGTGCTTGTCTATTTCCAATAATGTACTGTATCATTTATTAAATAATATATTAATATAATATAATTATAGGGGAAAAACTCTAGCGGCTTTGTCTACATCGATGTGGTGCCATCATACAACAGATCAAGATGGGCAGCAACATAATGTGGCCAAGGCTGGAGACGTCCACTCACAGGGACACAAACATTGTCCAGATCTCTCTTCACATCCTTAGCCCAGCGTGCTAACATGTTTGTGATGCTGCAGCTGTAGAGTCCATTGATGTGAAGCTGTGATTGTCAGAATCAGAATCAGTTTTATTGTCACATCACAGGTTTACAAGGTAAAAAAGTGGGTGAAATTCGTTTTTGTACATCGTTCCCATCGCAACGTTAGTTTCCATAGAAAGAAGAGGGGGGGGGGGGGGAAAGAAGAGGGGGGTGGGGGGCAAGTGGGAAGGAGATCAAAACAAGAGAGCAACAGAAGGCCAGACAAGTTATCTACATATTTACAAAGTACCTGAGATAATAAAAAACTAAAAAAAAACTAAGGTGCCTGAGCATAGCAGCAATGTATGTATACTGTGCATGTTATACTTATACTGTGCATGATATACATATGGACGTTAAGGTGCTTAGAAGAAAAGAGCACAATAAAAAGACAAAAAAAAAAGTCAGTGCGTTATACATGGGATTAAGGTGCAAAAGGTCAGTGCGTGTCCACCTAGGGTGGACTGACCCTAGTATAATCCGCAAGTAGCTCCATGAGGGAGTGCAACAAAAAGTCATTTGTACCTGGTGTAGTCCACAGGTGTGTCCGAGGGGGAGCTAAGTCCAAGTCATTGTCCCTGGTATAATCCACAGGTGTGTTCAGGAAGAGCCAGAAAAGTCTGCACCGCCTGTTGTCAGGCTGCTGAACAAGGCCTATGCCTCATTCAGGCTTATGCCCCATTCAGCATTCTGACAGCAGCCGGATTAAAACTGCACCAGTACCTGGTGGTGGAACTCTTGATACTGCGGTAGAGCCCCTTGCCCGGTCACGGTCGTTGTAGGGGTTTGAACAGTCTGTGACTTGGGTGGTGCTTGTCCTTGATGATGCGCTTGGCTTTGACCACGCACCGCTTTTTGTACAGTTCCTGGAGCGCTGGGAGCTCGATTCCCATTATCCGCTCTGCCGATCGCACTACTCGCTGTAGGCTGATCTTTTCTCGGGCAGTGCAGTTCCCGTACCAGGCCGTGACACAGCCTGTTAGGATGCCTTCAACAGAACTGTTGTAATACAGCCTGAGGATGCGATGTCCTACTCCGAGCTTCTTCAGGCGGCGGAGCCAGTACAGTCGCTGCTGAGCCTTTTTCCTCACATGTGTGGTGTGCGTCTCCCATTTGAGGTCCTCCTCGATGTGTACTCCGAGGAACTTGAACTCGCTGACCCTTTCCACTGCAGCACCGTCGATGAGGATGGGCGCATGGTCTCTCCGTGGCCTCCTGAAGTCCACGATCAGTTCTTTGGTCTTGTCGACGTTAAGAGAGAGGTTGTTCTCCCGGCACCAGAGTGCCAGTGAGTTGATCTCCTCTCTATAGTCAGACTCGTCGTTGTTGACTATTCGGCCTATCACTGTCGTGTCGTCCGCGTACTTTATGATGGTGTTGGAGACATGTGTGGCTATGCAGTCATACGTGTACAGGGAGTAGAGGAGAGGGCTCAGCACGCATCCCTGGGGTGCTCCGGTGTTGAGGGTCAGGGGGTCGGATGTGATGCTGCCCATTCTCACCACCTGATGTCGGTTGGACAAGAAGTCCTGTATCCAGTCGCACATGCTTGGGTGTAGCCCTAGGTCTCTGAGCTTTTTGTCAAGTATTGCTGGGACAATGGTGTTGAATGCTGAGCTGTAGTCCACGAACAGCATACGTACATATTTGTCCTTCAGCAGCTTGTTGTCCATGTGCGAGAGGACGGTGTGGAGAGCCATGGCAATAGCGTCGTCGGTGGATCTGTTTTTGCGGTATGCATACTGCCACGGATCCAGCGAGGCAGGTAGCGTGGAGCTGATGTATTCCCTCACCAGTTTCTCGAAGCACTTGCTGACGATCGGGGTGAGAGCGACAGGTCTCCAGTCGTTCAGGCATGTCACTTTGGCCTTTTTGGGAATGGGCACAATGGTTGACATTTTGAACCCTGCAGGGACCACAGCCTGGGAGAGGGAGAGGTTAAAGATGTCAGCGAAGACACCCGCCAGCTGGTCTGCACATGCCTTAAGGACCCGGCCTGGAATCCCATCAGGTCCGGCTGCCTTGTGGATGTTGACCCGTGCGAAGGCTGTACGCAGTGACTGAGTCTGAGAGTTCGTTGATGTTATTCCCAGCGGCGTTCTTAAACATCCCCCAGTCAGTCTGGTAGAAGCAGGATTGTAGCATAGCGTCTGTGTCCTCAGACCAGATTCGGATTTCCTTCTCAACGACCGGCTCCCTTTTTAGCCTCTGTTTGTAGGCAGGTAGCAGCTGGATGGCGTGGTGGTCAGAGCTTCCTAGCGGTGGGCGGCGGAGAGCTTTGTATCCATCCTTGAAGGGCGTGTAGCAGTGGTCAAGAGTATTGTCACCACGGGTACTGCAGGTGACATGCTGGTGGAATTTGGGAAAGACCTTTTTTAAGTCTGTCCGGTTGAAGTCGCCTAGGCAGATGACTGCGCAGTCCGGGTGGCGATTTTCTTGTGCACTGATCGCCTGGTGTAATTCCCTCATAGCTGTGTCCTTATTAGCTCCAGGATGAATGTAAACAACGGCTACAATCACAATGCTGAAGTCGTGTGGTAGGTAGAAAGGACGGCAGGCTATGATTAAAAGTTCAAGGTCTGGAGAGCAGTGACTATCTAGGATTTTAACATCTTTGCACCAGTTGTTGTTGATCAAGGCACAAACTCCCCCCCCACGTTGCTTACCGCTTAGTACAGGGTCTCTGTCTTTCCTATACACGGTGAAACCAGGGGGAGTGATGGAAGAATCAGATGCTAACTCCGTTAGCCACGTCTCTGTTAGCACAACAATAGACGTGTTCCTAGTCTCGGTGTTGTATTTAACGCGCGCCAGTAAGTCGTCCATAGTGGTCACTGTTCTTGATTCACACAGAGATCTAACGTTCGCTAGCAGGATTGAAGGCAGTGCAGGTTTATATCCACGTTTTGTTGTTCTTACGAGGAGACCCGCTCTTGTCCCTCGTCGTCCCGGTCGTCTTTTTCGCCGCCTCGGGTTTGTTCCAGCTGGAACAAAGGGAAGCCCTCCCCGCACCCAGCCGAGTGGAAGGTTTTCGGCAAAAAAGTCCGGAATTCTGTGTGTAATCGCTGTGCTGATGTCCATAAGTGCTTGTCTGTCATAACTCCTTAGACACCCGACGGTGTAGGGAAAAAAGAGAAGGCTAAAAAATACTAAAAGGACGAAAAAACGTTGCGACGCTCCGGAGCGTGTACGGACGGATGCAGCCTTTCTTCATGGCGCTCCCAGTAGTTTGTGTCGGATGGACCATCGATGTGAAGCTGTGATTGTGTCGGATGGACCATCATCGATGTGAAGCTGTTATTGTGTCGGATGGACCATCGATGTGAAGCTGTGATTGTGTCAGATGGTAGTGTTGGGTTGGTAGCGAACAAATCATTCAAAGGTTCAAAGGTTTTTGTGGGGTGATGTGTTGTTGGCTGGATGTGTTTTGTTGCCTGATTCATGTAGTGAATGACACACTTGTGTTTAGTTCATTGAGTGACCACACAATGCAGGTGCAGCTCCAACCAAACATCATTTGAACAAAACTGTTTAGTGAACTGATTCAAATGAACAACAAAATGGACAATGCCCGCACTATCGGATGGACCATTGATGTGAAGTTTGTGATGGAAAGTATGATAGACAAACATGCCTTTTTGTAAAAGGAGAAAGCTAATCCATTAATTTTTGGATAGCTCAGCATTCCCAAAGAAAGTAGCCACAGATGTGGAGTTGGCATGCTAATCAGGGCAGCTTTATATGCTCGTTTGCCATTCGGCTACATAAAAAACAAAAAAAACAAATCATTTAGAATGTTTATGGGGATGGTGCCAACCTGGGAGAAGACAGCCAATCCGGGTACTGTCCTGTGGAAATCAGGGACGCCTCACGCCTGCTTACCCTGTGCAACAAATAAACAAAACAAAAAAATAAATTAATATAATTAAATGGCAAGATTCCATAAATGGAAATGACAGGTAAAGTGGGGTCATTGCTGTTGGTGGCAGCTATGTATGTTACCTCCACATTAATGCTTCATGATCAATGCTTAGGAAAATGTCATATTTCACACCGCCAACACTGCTTAGTTACAGACAACTAGCCGAAACATGACGCCCCCAGAACAAATTGTACCCAGTCGTGGTGTAAATATCCAAGCTGTATATGGCACCATGGATGACTGACTGCACAACTGCTATGTTGAGAAGTACAGAACATGATTTGTTTTGTAATCACCATGGCTTAACAAAACAGGCAACATTCAATCCCGGCTTAATGAAAATTCTTGTTCGCTCTACACTCTAGTGGAACTTTGAAACACTTGCCCCTGTGTATTACGACAATTAGACATTTTGGTCCATTTGGTTCCATTTTGTACACTCTCAGAGTTAAGTTAACACTGAGGATTTTACAGTGTATTATGAAAATATCCAATCAAAAGCATCGGGGAGTAAGTGTGACGAGGCCAAGAGGCCAATCTGCATAACAAAATGTAGCCTAGAATATTCAACACGTCCTTTCATGTGAGCAGAGAAGAAGCAGAGCCACGAGACGAGGCGGAGGGGGAGAGTTCACTCACTCACTGCCAACTACAGCAGCAGTAACACTCTGTTGGGAGAAAAACTGTGATGGAGGGGGAAAGTGCACATATGAGTTCAGAGTTGTTTTATTCTTAAGAATAGAGTTGGACGTGACCTTTATGGCTTCGCTGTGTAGCCAGTGCAGGAGTTCGCTTTTCTCTCTCTTTCTGTGGCTGTGTGTGTGTGCTGCCATGTGCTATAGTGTGTACTATATATAATCATCTGTTTGTGTTTTGTTGCTGTCGGAGGAAGCCTTGTATCTCCATATTCAGTGGTGGAAAGTAGCTAAGTACATTTACTCAAGTACTGTACTTAAGTACAATTTTGAGGTATTTGTACTTTACTTGAGTATTTCCAATTTCCAATACTTTCCGCACTACTCCACTACATCTCGGATCCGAATATTGTACTTTTACTCCACTACATTTATTTGAAAACTTTAGTTACTAGTTACTTTGTAGATTAAAATGTTATCTTTACAAGTAAGACGCGCGAACGCTGGAAGCGAACGCAGCTCGAAAATATTGTGTATTTACGGACTTGTAATCCGTGTTATTTCACTGTGATGGGGAGAGAACATTGACTGTGTGTGTGTGTGTGTGTGTGTGTGTGTGTGTGTGTGTGTGTGTGTGTGTGTGTGTGTGTGTGTGTGTGTGTGTGAGTGTGTGTTTTGCAGGCTGTGTCTAAATTCCTGCACTCTGGCGCCCTCTGGCCCTCTACTAGGCAGTGCATGCACACAGACAGACAGACAGACAGACAGACACACACGCACACACACACACAACCCAAGCACGGTTACATAGTAAGCTCCACTTCCACAGAGTAAGCTCCTTCCGCGTTCGCAATAAAACATACATTAACCACTTCAGCCCTATATACATTTTGGCCATTTGAAAATAACCGATCTACAAGCTCACAATGCGACGCATTGTGAGCTTGTAGATCTGCTATTTTCAAACGATTTGTACGTGAAAACTTGAAATGGGACATTCTGCATAATGACTACTTTCACTTTTGGTACTTTAAGTACATTTCGATGCCAATACTTTTGTACTTTTACTCAATTTTGAATTCCGGACTTTTACTTGCAACAGAGTATTTCTATATTGCAGTATTGATACGCTTACTTAAGTAAATAATGTGAGTACTTTTTCCATGCACCGCTTGTCCATATTTCACACAAAAGTAGTGAAAATGGCGGATCTACAGGCTCACAACGCGTTCGTGAGCTTGTAGATTAATTATTATTTTTTTAAATAAAGATAAAAAAGGAACGTTTCTTGGGCAGCCAAGACCAGAACAACAACAACAATTTGCATTGGTGCATGTCTGCATCCGGCTGAAAGATTTGACTCCTCTGTTCTGTCCAAGTCTATAATGGAATGGACTGACACACGGGTGGAAGCACCTGACCTGGTGGTTATTCCGCCTGACTTCTTTCTCTCCCCTTGAACACTGTCCATCTCGCCTCTCTCGCCTTCTCCTATTAGAGTGTGTGTGTGTGTGTGTGTGTGTGTGTGTGTGTGTGTGTGTGTGTGTGTGTGTGTGTGTGTGTGTGTGTGTGTGTGTGTGTGTGTGTGTGGGGCTAGTTAGTCAGTCCATTACCCCTGTCCGTCATTCCCCAACCAATTCCATTAACAACGACACACACACCGGGAGAAGTCAGCCTCTACTAGTCTACCACCTCCTCCCCATCTGTCTGCCTGCCTGCCTTACTTTACCCCTCACACCTCCAGTCCCTCCCGTGTCTCACACCTCTTCTTAGCTGGTTTCCAGTGGTGTAAATTGACTAAATACATTTACTCAAGTACTGTATTTACGTATGATATGAATATTGATGGGAAAATGGA
Source organism: Gymnoscopelus braueri (assembly GCF_963280865.1). NCBI lineage: Eukaryota > Metazoa > Chordata > Actinopteri > Myctophiformes > Myctophidae > Gymnoscopelus > Gymnoscopelus braueri. Next base: position 19,412,798 of record NC_137607.1, on the reverse strand, counting down.
AAATGAAATTGTACTGTGATGCATCTCCACGACACTGCAAACGAGGGCAATCTCAATGTCTTTCGAGAACAAATAAAGGTTTGAAATGAAATGAAATGAAACGTAAAAATGTACAAGCTATTGAAATATAACTGATCTACAAGCTCACAACGTGTTCTTGTGAGATTGTGTAGATGTGCTATTTTCGAAAGGTTTGTGTGTGTGTGTGTGTGTGTGTGTGTGTGTGTGTGTGTGTGTGTGTGTGTGTGTGTGTGTGTGTGTGTGTGTGTGTGCGTGTGTGTGTGTGTGTGTGTGTGTGTGTGCTCCTTGCCATAGAACAGTCAGCCTCAATGTTTTCAGGTGACAGATAGCGGGGTTATTTGCAGTGAGTTTGGCATTATGTGTATAGTTCTCAAAAACAAAGCCACTGTAAGTTCTAGACATTTATTTTTTTCACATACTGTACGACACGTACAATCTTGAGTTTAGCTTTAAAGACCATATTTTATTCAGCTTGAGTTTTGAACCCCTTTTTCACACTGCAGTAGTACTTAGAACCCATGCAGTCCCCTGGGTTTTGAGAAAGTCTAAATGACGAAAGCCACGGTTTAAGCACCATACACAAAGGGCTAATATAGGACTAACCTGGGGCCAATTTTCTTTTTCTCTTTGTTACTTTGTCCACACTGCCGCTGCGAGCAGGATATTTCAAACTCTTAATCAGGACATGGAAGTGGTTTAATCCATTTAGACCGGGAACGCATCTGTGTCATTTTTACATTTCTTTGGCTTTAAAAAAAATAGCAGATATACAAGCTCATAGCGCGGCAATAGATCTGCTATTTTTAGAAAAATCTGGAAAATGTGTGCAAATCTCTGAATATATATATATTTTTAAAGCAAACATTTTTAACTCAAATCTTTGCTTCTGGGGGGTCCCTGGAACAACATATTTTGAGATGGGGGTCCGCAGCCAAATACATACCATTTTGGGGGGTCCTTGACATGATATTATAGCAACATGAGTTTAAACAAAAATTAAAACTGTTAGGATTTAGAAGACATTTGTAGAATCCCCAAAAGCAAAAATTTGGGTTACAAACGTAAATATATACATTCAAAAGATTTGCACAAATTTTCACGATTTTCCAAAAATAGATCTGCATGATCAGTGCCGCGCTATGAGCTTGTATATCTGCTATTTTTGAATAGCCAAAGAAATCAAAAGAATTACACAGATTCTTTCCCGGTCTTGATGGCTTAAACCGCGGCTGTGCAGCGTGAGGCAAAGGGTGACTATTTTGTCTGAGGAGATTTTGTGAGTGGGTTTATGGCCTCAAGGCTTCCTGATGATTTGTTGAAAAGAAAGCCTGTTATTGCTGCTCCACATTACCATACAGCTCAGTGGGTTTTGCACCTCCACTGCAATCCAATACGGCCTCCAAAGTCTGATCCCTGCATGCCTCATAGGAAATGTATTTTATCCGCACAATATTGAGTGCCATTTCCTTCACCGGTTACCCTTTAGCATGCAATTGAAAAGAAAAGGGGGGAAATTATCTGGTTTGCGTGCATGTGCGCACGTGTGCGAGCGTGCGTGCAATGCTGTGCAAAATAATCCAGTTAACCCATTCAATCCGGGAACGCATCTCTGTGTCATTTTAGATTTCTTTGGCTTTCAAAAAATTGCCAAATAAAAAAAATTTTGGGCAAATCTTTGAATATATATATTCTAAAGCGAACATTTGTAACTCAAATCTTTGCTTCTGGGGGTCCCTGGAACAAAATATCTTTAGATGGGGGTCCGCGGCCAAATACATACACATTTTGGGTGGCTCTTGACATGCAAGTTTGAGAACCACTGATATATATGGCAACATACGTTTTTTTCCCCCAAAAAAACTGTTGATTTAAAAAAAAATAGCAGCTCTACACATTACTCATAGCGTGGAACTCGGTGCCGCGCTATGAGCTTGTATATCTGCTATTTTTGAATAGCCAAAGAAATCTAAAAGTGACACAGATACTTTCCCGGTCTTAATGGGTTAAAAGTAAGTGCACACCATTTTCACACAGACACCAAAATGGCTAAGCAGATTACAGTGTTTCTCTCACCGTCTTCTTCATGCCTCTCACATGTCTTTCTCAATTTATCACTTTGTCTTCCACCATCACCTATCTTCTGTTTAGTGTTGCATCATTCCATCTCTGAGTCCTTCATTCATTCACCCTGCTTCCTCTGTCCACTCATTTGTAACCATATTATTGTCAGTGGTAACGCGTTGCAGCACTTTATGTTGCCTTTAACTTCTCTTCAATGGATGTTGGTTTGCTTACTGACATGTGTTACTGGTTCAGTCAATATAAAACAACCTGACCCAACCTGAACTACAACCTGTATCTCCTACCAAAGGAAGAGTCACTAAAGGAGGGGTTCTCAAACTTTTTCATGTCAAGGACCCCCAAATCGACACTTAGTACAGACCCCCATTTGAAAAGATATGCCAGGGACCCCCATAAGAGAAGATTTTTACGGCTCTAGCAGGGATTCTCAACCATTTTAATTTCAAGGACCCCCAGTTTGACAGGCATTAGGCTACAGACCCCCATGTAATTGCATTTCTATCTCTGGGACCCCAATATATATTGTAAAATCAATGTTAATTTAACTCAGAGACCCTAACGGGTCCATTTGGTTCCATTTGTACACTCTCTGAGTTACAGACCCATAAGGGTCCATTTGGTTCCTAACTATCCATCATTTAGCTGGGGACCCCCTGGAACTCCCTCAAGGACCCTTGGGGGTTCCCGTCCCCACTTTGAGAACCAATGGCCTTGGACAATGGCGTCCTCAAGCGGGTTTCAGGGAGTCCCCAGCCAAATCAGTAGTTTAATTATTTAACACATAAACAATGTATGAGTGGCTATTCTAACAATATATTCCATTATCACCTCCACTATAATTTATTTTGCACAATTATGAACAACAGTGTGGGGAGCACTGTCCGGGAATGTGTGTTTTATGATCAATAATAATAGGTGTGATTAAACTTCCATGAATCCCCTCCAGTCTCACTGTTCGTCTGATCTGGGATTGTTAGCGCTGCTTTGCTGGCCATATTGGCTAAAGCGAGAATTCACAGCCATTATTCTGTTAGCTGTGTATATCCCATCGTCAGTACTAATGTAGCAAACAAAGAGCTACACAGGGCTATCAGCATTGAGCAAAATAAACCTCCAGAGGCCGCCCGCCTTGTAAATGGTGATTTTAATCAAGTGTCTCTGAGAAAGGTTTCACCTAAAATGCCCTAGTACATTACCATAAACACTTGGGGAAATAACATTGTTATACCCTGTCCTGCAATGCCTCTACTCCCTGTACACCTGCAACTGTGTGGCCATGCACAGCTCCAACTTAGTGGTCAAGTTCGCTGATGACATGACAGTGATATAGGCCTGATCACTGACGTTGATGAGACAGCCTACAGTAGAGAGGTTGAGAACCTGACACATTGGTGCCAGGAGAACAAACCTGGCTCTCAACATCTCAAGTCAAAGGCACTCAGGGGCAAAAAATATATCAAAAGAGGAAAAGACATAATTTAATTAAAGAAAAATGATGTTTTGCCCGAAAGACTATAATTGAAGACATTTAGACAATCAATTAAATTACATTAAATTGAAACAAACATGTAATATTTTGATATGGAGATCCTTAGGACAGAATAATATTTAATGGGGGTCCATGGCCATAATGAAATTACATTTGGCGGTCCGTGACATTAAAAGGTTTGAAAGCCCCTGGCCTAGCCTACCTGCTTCTGAATTTATGACATTACTATAGTGTGATTATTTAGACATACTCTGGCTCCACATAATATAACAGATGTTTTGTGGGTTTATGGAGCAGCAAAATAACTTTTTTTTCCTTCTTCACCAAAGCTAGTTTGGTGCCCATGCAGCGACTCCAGAACTGTGGGGAACGATGCCCGTGGGGAATGATGCAAGTAGGGAACGCATCTATATCATATTCCATCCTAAGGTTTGCATGAGTGGCCCGTTTTGAACAAAACGCCTCAAATCATGAACGCAGCGTCCCATTGCTGTGAAACTTTACATTCCCACCACTAAAAAATGACACCCTTTTCACATTGCCCTATTATAGCGCTACCAGGAGGCCAATTTTTGCAAAATACATTTTTTTATATTGCTCTTACAGATTTTGTCCAAACATCACCCAAATCAATACACATTATCTAGTCATGTGATCAAGACGGATCTGTCCAATCTTTCCTATTCAGTCCTGATTGGTGAATTCCGAACATTGCCGGCCCACAATAACCTACCTGACCTGGCGGAGACCTGTGCTCCGAGGAGCACTTTTTTAAAGTTATTTTCTATAGCTTGGACAGGAGAGTGCCACTGTCAGAAGGCGAAAAGCAATGTTGAGTGAACATCGCCTGTCTTTGAAGTGTGGTTTCCCAGTCCACACCAATGATTTGCAACGCAACCAGTTGGAAGAAATTGCAGCGGTCTGAATTGGCCCAGAGCTAAAAAAGAAAATAAATATCGCAGTGATAATAATCTGGCCATGCCAGGCTAAGTCAGTGCAGTTTTGGGATTCTGTTGCTAGTGGTTGCAATTTGCAACTAGTTGCTTTGCGAATCATTGGTGTGACTGGGCTCTGACTTTAGAGATGACGTTTCGTTGCTGCTGGCTTTATTCCCCCGTCATTTTCTGCAGCTGCACCAGGTTTCATTCAACTTTGTGATGTCTGCAGCCATGCTTTCATTGCTGTTTCTCTGTACAAGGCTCTATTCCCTCCCTCTCCCGCATTTCATCTTGTCTCGTTTCCTCCTCGTTCTGTCAAATGCCAGCGCGGCACAGCATGACACGACGCAGGAGCCCCAAGTTTGTCGTCTGGCGAACCTTTATTTTGAGAACCAGACGCATACAGACTGGGGAGGGGAATGTGTGTGTCTGAATGTGTGTGTAATTGAGTATCTAAATATATTTGTGTGCTAGTTATATAGGGCTTAAGTGGCTGAGCCCTAGCCTATGTACTAAATATGTATACTTTTTATGT